>NW_028317651.1:5266883-5419316 GCF_055824585.1 Amblyomma mixtum | reverse complement strand
TCCAAAACTCCAAAACTCCGAAACTCTGAAACTCCGAAACTCCAAAACTCCAAAACTCCGGAACTCCGAAACTCCAAAACTCCAAAACTCCGAAACTCCGAAACTCCGAAACTCCGAAACTCCAAAACTCCGAAACTCCGAAACTCCAAAACTCCAAAACTCCGAAACTCCGAAACTCCAAAACTCCGAAACTCCAAAACTCCAAAACTCCAAAACTCCGAAACTCCAAAACTCCGAAACTCCAAAACTCCAAAACTCCAAAACTCCAAAACTCCGAAACTCCAAAACTCCGAAACTCCAAAACTCCAAAACTCCGAAACTCCAAAACTCCGAAACTCCAAAACTCCGAATCTCCAAAACTCCAAAACTCCAAAACTCCAAAACTCCGAAACTCCAAAACTCCAAAACTCCAAAACTCCGAAACTCCAAAACTCCGAAACTCCAAAACTCCAAAACTCCGAAACTCCAAAACTCCGAAACTCCAAAACTCCAAAACTCCAAAACTCCAAAACTCCAAAACTCCAAAACTCCAAAACTCCGAAACTCCGAAACTCCGAAACTCCGAAACTCCGAAACTCCGAAACTCCAAAACTCCAAAACTCCAAAACTCCAAAACTCCAAAACTCCGAAACTCCAAAACTCCGAAACTCCAAAACTCCAAAACTCCGAAACTCCAAAACTCCGAATCTCCAAAACTCCAAAACTCCAAAACTCCAAAACTCCGAAACTCCAAAACTCCAAAACTCCAAAACTCCAAAACTCCAAAACTCCGAAACTCTGAAACTCCGAAACTCCAAAACTCCAAAACTCCGGAACTCCGAAACTCCAAAACTCCAAAACTCCGAAACTCCGAAACTCCGAAACTCCGAAACTCCAAAACTCCGAAACTCCGAAACTCCAAAACTCCAAAACTCCGAAACTCCGAAACTCCAAAACTCCGAAACTCCGAAACTCCGAAACTCCAAAACTCCAAAACTCCGAAACTCCAAAACTCCGAAACTCCAAAACTCCAAAACTCCAAAACTCCAAAACTCCAAAACTCCGAAACTCCAAAACTCCGAAACTCCAAAACTCCAAAACTCCAAAACTCCGAAACTCCGAAACTCCAAAACTCCGAAACTCCAAAACTCCAAAACTCCAAAACTCCAAAACTCCGAAACTCCAAAACTCCGAAACTCCAAAACTCCAAAACTCCAAAACTCCGAAACTCCAAAACTCCAAAACTCCAAAACTCCAAAACTCCAAAACTCCAAAACTGCAAAACTCCAAAACTCCAAAACTCCGAAACTCCAAAACTCCAAAACTCCAAAACTCCAAAACTCCGAAACTCCGAAACTCCGAAACTCCAAAACTCCGAAACTCCGAAACTCCAAAACTCCAAAACTCCAAAACTCCAAAACTCCGAAACTCCGAAACTCCGAAACTCCAAAACTCCAAAACTCCAAAACTCCAAAACTTCAAAACTCCGAAACTCCAAAACTCCGAAACTCCAAAACTCCAAAACTCCAAAACTCCAAAACTCCGAAACTCCAAAACTCCAAAACTCGAAAACTCCCAAACTCCAAAACTGCAAAACTCCAAAACTCCAAAACTCCGAAACTCCAAAACTCCAAAACTCCGAAACTCCGAAACTCCGAAACTCCAAAACTCCGAAACTCCGAAACTCCAAAACTCCGAAGCTCCAAAACTCCGAAACTCCGAAACTCCGAAACTCCGAAACTCCAAAACTCCAAAACTCCAAAACTCCGAAACTCCAAAACTCCGAAACTCCAAAACTCCGAAACTCCGAAACTCCAAAACTCCAAAACTCTAGAACTCCGAAACTCCAAAACTCCAAAACTCCAAAACTCCAAAACTCCAAAACTCCAAAACTCCGAAACTCCAAAACTCCGAAACTCCAAAACTCCAAAACTCCGAAACTCCAAAACTCCGAAACTCCAAAACTCCAAAACTCCAAAACTCCAAAACTCCAAAACTCCAAAACTCCAAAACTCCGAAACTCCGAAACTCCGAAACTCCGAAACTCCGAAACTCCGAAACTCCAAAACTCCAAAACTCCAAAACTCCGAAACTCCAAAACTCCGAAACTCCAAAACTCCAAAACTCCGAAACTCCAAAACTCCGAATCTCCAAAACTCCAAAACTCCAAAACTCCAAAACTCCAAAACTCCGAAACTCCAAAACTCCAAAACTCCAAAACTCCGAAACTCCGAAACTCCGAAACTCCAAAACTCCAAAACTCCGGAACTCCGAAACTCCAAAACTCCAAAACTCCAAAACTCCAAAACTCCGAAACTCCAAAACTCCGAAACTCCAAAACTCCAAAACTCCGAAACTCCAAAACTCCGAAACTCCAAAACTCCAAAACTCCAAAACTCCAAAACTCCAAAACTCCAAAACTCCAAAACTCCGAAACTCCGAAACTCCGAAACTCCGAAACTCCGAAACTCCGAAACTCCAAAACTCCAAAACTCCAAAACTCCAAAACTCCAAAACTCCGAAACTCCAAAACTCCGAAACTCCAAAACTCCGAAACTCCAAAACTCCGAATCTCCAAAACTCCAAAACTCCAAAACTCCAAAACTCCGAAACTCCAAAACTCCAAAACTCCAAAACTCCAAAACTCCGAAACTCCGATACTCCGAAACTCCAAAACTCCAAAACTCCGGAACTCCGAAACTCCAAAACTCCAAAACTCCGAAACTCCGAAACTCCGAAACTCCGAAACTCCAAAACTCCGAAACTCCGAAACTCCGAAACTCCAAAACTCCGAAACTCCGAAACTCCAAAACTCCGAAACTCCGAAACTCCGAAACTCCAAAACTCCAAAACTCCAAAACTCCGAAACTCCAAAACTCCGAAACTCCAAAACTCCAAAACTCCAAAACTCCAAAACTCCGAAACTCCAAAACTCCGAAACTCCAAAACTCCAAAACTCCAAAACTCCGAAACTCCAAAACTCCGAAACTCCAAAACTCCGAAACTCCAAAACTCCAAAACTCCAAAACTCCAAAACTCCGAAACTCCAAAACTCCGAAACTCCAAAACTCCAAAACTCCAAAACTCCAAAACTGCAAAACTCCAAAACTCCAAAACTCCAAAACTCCGAAACTCCGAAACTCCGAAACTCCAAAACTCCAAAACTCCGAAACTCCGAAACTCCAAAACTCCAAAACTCCGAAACTCCGAAACTCCGAAACTCCAAAACTCCGAAACTCCGAAACTCCGAAACTCCAAAACTCCGAAACTCCGAAACTCCGAAACTCCGAAACTCCGAAACTACAAAACTCCAAAACTCCCAAACTCCGAAACTCCAAAACTCCGAAACTCCAAAACTCCAAAACTCCAAAACTCCAAAACTCCGAAACTCCAAAACTCCGAAACTCCAAAACTCCAAAACTCCAAAACTCCGAAACTCCAAAACTCCAAAACTCCGAAACTCCGAAACTCCAAAACTCCAAAACTCCAAAACTCCAAAACTCCGAAACTCCAAAACTCCAAAACTCCAAAACTCCAAAACTCCAAAACTCCAAAACTCCGAAACTCCAAAACTCCAAAACTGCAAAACTCCAAAACTCCGAAACTCCAAAACTCCAAAACTCCGAAACTCCAAAACTCCGAAACTCCAAAACTCCAAAACTCCAAAACTCCAAAACTCCAAAACTCCAAAACTCCAAAACTCCGAAACTCCGAAACTCCGAAACTCCGAAACTCCGAAACTCCGAAACTCCAAAACTCCAAAACTCCAAAACTCCAAAACTCCAAAACTCCGAAACTCCAAAACTCCGAAACTCCAAAACTCCAAAACTCCGAAACTCCAAAACTCCGAATCTCCAAAACTCCAAAACTCCAAAACTCCAAAACTCCGAAACTCCAAAACTCCAAAACTCCAAAACTCCAAAACTCCGAAACTCTGAAACTCCGAAACTCCAAAACTCCAAAACTCCGGAACTCCGAAACTCCAAAACTCCAAAACTCCGAAACTCCGAAACTCCGAAACTCCGAAACTCCAAAACTCCGAAACTCCGAAACTCCAAAACTCCAAAACTCCGAAACTCCGAAACTCCAAAACTCCGAAACTCCGAAACTCCGAAACTCCAAAACTCCAAAACTCCAAAACTCCGAAACTCCAAAACTCCGAAACTCCAAAACTCCAAAACTCCAAAACTCCAAAACTCCGAAACTCCAAAACTCCGAAACTCCAAAACTCCAAAACTCCAAAACTCCGAAACTCCGAAACTCCAAAACTCCGAAACTCCAAAACTCCAAAACTCCAAAACTCCAAAACTCCGAAACTCCAAAACTCCGAAACTCCAAAACTCCAAAACTCCAAAACTCCGAAACTCCAAAACTCCAAAACTCCAAAACTCCAAAACTCCAAAACTCCAAAACTGCAAAACTCCAAAACTCCAAAACTCCGAAACTCCAAAACTCCAAAACTCCAAAACTCCGAAACTCCGAAACTCCGAAACTCCAAAACTCCGAAACTCCGAAACTCCAAAACTCCAAAACTCCAAAACTCCAAAACTCCGAAACTCCGAAACTCCGAAACTCCAAAACTCCAAAACTCCAAAACTCCAAAACTTCAAAACTCCGAAACTCCAAAACTCCGAAACTCCAAAACTCCAAAACTCCAAAACTCCAAAACTCCGAAACTCCAAAACTCCAAAACTCGAAAACTCCCAAACTCCAAAACTGCAAAACTCCAAAACTCCAAAACTCCGAAACTCCAAAACTCCAAAACTCCGAAACTCCGAAACTCCGAAACTCCAAAACTCCGAAACTCCGAAACTCCAAAACTCCGAAGCTCCAAAACTCCGAAACTCCGAAACTCCGAAACTCCGAAACTCCAAAACTCCAAAACTCCAAAACTCCGAAACTCCAAAACTCCGAAACTCCAAAACTCCGAAACTCCGAAACTCCAAAACTCCAAAACTCTAGAACTCCGAAACTCCAAAACTCCAAAACTCCAAAACTCCAAAACTCCAAAACTCCGAAACTCCAAAACTCCGAAACTCCAAAACTCCAAAACTCCGAAACTCCAAAACTCCGAAACTCCAAAACTCCAAAACTCCAAAACTCCAAAACTCCAAAACTCCAAAACTCCAAAACTCCGAAACTCCGAAACTCCGAAACTCCGAAACTCCGAAACTCCGAAACTCCAAAACTCCAAAACTCCAAAACTCCGAAACTCCAAAACTCCGAAACTCCAAAACTCCAAAACTCCGAAACTCCAAAACTCCGAATCTCCAAAACTCCAAAACTCCAAAACTCCAAAACTCCAAAACTCCGAAACTCCGAAACTCCAAAACTCCAAAACTCCGGAACTCCGAAACTCCAAAACTCCAAAACTCCAAAACTCCAAAACTCCGAAACTCCAAAACTCCGAAACTCCAAAACTCCAAAACTCCGAAACTCCAAAACTCCGAAACTCCAAAACTCCAAAACTCCAAAACTCCAAAACTCCAAAACTCCAAAACTCCAAAACTCCGAAACTCCGAAACTCCGAAACTCCGAAACTCCGAAACTCCGAAACTCCAAAACTCCAAAACTCCAAAACTCCAAAACTCCAAAACTCCGAAACTCCAAAACTCCGAATCTCCAAAACTCCAAAACTCCAAAACTCCAAAACTCCGAAACTCCAAAACTCCAAAACTCCAAAACTCCAAAACTCCGAAACTCCGATACTCCGAAACTCCAAAACTCCAAAACTCCGGAACTCCGAAACTCCAAAACTCCAAAACTCCGAAACTCCGAAACTCCGAAACTCCGAAACTCCAAAACTCCGAAACTCCGAAACTCCGAAACTCCAAAACTCCGAAACTCCGAAACTCCGAAACTCCGAAACTCCGAAACTCCGAAACTCCAAAACTCCAAAACTCCAAAACTCCGAAACTCCAAAACTCCGAAACTCCAAAACTCCAAAACTCCAAAACTCCAAAACTCCGAA
Source organism: Amblyomma mixtum (assembly GCF_055824585.1). Taxonomy (NCBI): domain Eukaryota; kingdom Metazoa; phylum Arthropoda; class Arachnida; order Ixodida; family Ixodidae; genus Amblyomma; species Amblyomma mixtum. The sequence continues at coordinate 5,413,366 of NW_028317651.1, read as the reverse complement.
ACTCCAAAACTCCGAAACTCCAAAACTCCAAAACTCCAAAACTCCGAAACTCCAAAACTCCGAAACTCCAAAACTCCGAAACTCCAAAACTCCAAAACTCCAAAACTCCAAAACTCCGAAACTCCAAAACTCCGAAACTCCAAAACTCCAAAACTCCAAAACTCCAAAACTCCAAAACTGCAAAACTCCAAAACTCCAAAACTCCAAAACTCCGAAACTCCGAAACTCCGAAACTCCAAAACTCCAAAACTCCGAAACTCCGAAACTCCAAAACTCCAAAACTCCGAAACTCCGAAACTCCGAAACTCCAAAACTCCGAAACTCCGAAACTCCGAAACTCCAAAACTCCGAAACTCCGAAACTCCGAAACTCCGAAACTCCGAAACTACAAAACTCCAAAACTCCCAAACTCCGAAACTCCAAAACTCCGAAACTCCAAAACTCCAAAACTCCAAAACTCCGAAACTCCGAAACTCCGAAACTCCGAAACTCCGAAACTCCGAAACTCCAAAACTCCAAAACTCCAAAACTCCAAAACTCCAAAACTCCGAAACTCCAAAACTCCGAAACTCCAAAACTCCAAAACTCCGAAACTCCAAAACTCCGAATCTCCAAAACTCCAAAACTCCAAAACTCCAAAACTCCGAAACTCCAAAACTCCAAAACTCCAAAACTCCAAAACTCCGAAACTCTGAAACTCCGAAACTCCAAAACTCCAAAACTCCGGAACTCCGAAACTCCAAAACTCCAAAACTCCGAAACTCCGAAACTCCGAAACTCCGAAACTCCAAAACTCCGAAACTCCGAAACTCCAAAACTCCAAAACTCCGAAACTCCGAAACTCCAAAACTCCGAAACTCCAAAACTCCAAAACTCCAAAACTCCGAAACTCCAAAACTCCGAAACTCCAAAACTCCAAAACTCCAAAACTCCGAAACTCCAAAACTCCGAAACTCCAAAACTCCAAAACTCCGAAACTCCAAAACTCCGAAACTCCAAAACTCCGAATCTCCAAAACTCCAAAACTCCAAAACTCCAAAACTCCGAAACTCCAAAACTCCAAAACTCCAAAACTCCAAAACTCCAAAACTCCGAAACTCCAAAACTCCAAAACTCCGGAACTCCGAAACTCCAAAACTCCAAAACTCCGAAACTCCGAAACTCCGAAACTCCGAAACTCCAAAACTCCGAAACTCCGAAACTCCGAAACTCCAAAACTCCGAAACTCCGAAACTCCGAAACTCCGAAACTCCGAAACTCCGAAACTCCAAAACTCCAAAACTCCAAAACTCCGAAACTCCAAAACTCCGAAACTCCAAAACTCCAAAACTCCAAAACTCCAAAACTCCGAAACTCCAAAACTCCGAAACTCCAAAACTCCAAAACTCCAAAACTCCGAAACTCCAAAACTCCGAAACTCCAAAACTCCGAAACTCCAAAACTCCAAAACTCCAAAACTCCAAAACTCCGAAACTCCAAAACTCCGAAACTCCAAAACTCCAAAACTCCAAAACTCCAAAACTCCAAAACTGCAAAACTCCAAAACTCCAAAACTCCAAAACTCCGAAACTCCGAAACTCCGAAACTCCAAAACTCCAAAACTCCGAAACTCCGAAACTCCAAAACTCCAAAACTCCGAAACTCCGAAACTCCGAAACTCCAAAACTCCGAAACTCCGAAACTCCGAAACTCCAAAACTCCGAAACTCCGAAACTCCGAAACTCCGAAACTACAAAACTCCAAAACTCCCAAACTCCGAAACTCCAAAACTCCGAAACTCCAAAACTCCAAAACTCCAAAACTCCAAAACTCCGAAACTCCAAAACTCCGAAACTCCAAAACTCCAAAACTCCAAAACTCCGAAACTCCAAAACTCCAAAACTCCGAAACTCCGAAACTCCAAAACTCCAAAACTCCAAAACTCCAAAACTCCGAAACTCCAAAACTCCAAAACTCCAAAACTCCAAAACTCCAAAACTCCAAAACTCCGAAACTCCAAAACTCCAAAACTGCAAAACTCCAAAACTCCGAAACTCCAAAACTCCAAAACTCCGAAACTCCAAAACTCCGAAACTCCAAAACTCCAAAACTCCAAAACTCCAAAACTCCAAAACTCCAAAACTCCAAAACTCCGAAACTCCGAAACTCCGAAACTCCGAAACTCCGAAACTCCGAAACTCCAAAACTCCAAAACTCCAAAACTCCAAAACTCCGAAACTCCAAAACTCCGAAACTCCAAAACTCCAAAACTCCGAAACTCCAAAACTCCGAATCTCCAAAACTCCAAAACTCCAAAACTCCAAAACTCCGAAACTCCAAAACTCCAAAACTCCAAAACTCCAAAACTCCAAAACTCCGAAACTCTGAAACTCCGAAACTCCAAAACTCCAAAACTCCGGAACTCCGAAACTCCAAAACTCCAAAACTCCGAAACTCCGAAACTCCGAAACTCCGAAACTCCAAAACTCCGAAACTCCGAAACTCCAAAACTCCAAAACTCCGAAACTCCGAAACTCCAAAACTCCGAAACTCCGAAACTCCGAAACTCCAAAACTCCGAAACTCCGAAACTCCAAAACTCCGAAACTCCGAAACTCCGAAACTCCAAAACTCCAAAACTCCAAAACTCCGAAACTCCAAAACTCCGAAACTCCAAAACTCCAAAACTCCAAAACTCCAAAACTCCGAAACTCCAAAACTCCGAAACTCCAAAACTCCAAAACTCCAAAACTCCGAAACTCCGAAACTCCGAAACTCCGAAACTCCAAAACTCCAAAACTCCAAAACTCCGAAACTCCAAAACTCCGAAACTCCAAAACTCCAAAACTCCAAAACTCCAAAACTCCAAAACTCCGAAACTCCAAAACTCCGAAACTCCAAAACTCCAAAACTCCAAAACTCCGAAACTCCAAAACTCCGAAACTCCAAAACTCCGAAACTCCAAAACTCCAAAACTCCAAAACTCCAAAACTCCGAAACTCCAAAACTCCGAAACTCCAAAACTCCAAAACTCCAAAACTCCAAAACTCCAAAACTGCAAAACTCCAAAACTCCAAAACTCCAAAACTCCGAAACTCCGAAACTCCGAAACTCCAAAACTCCAAAACTCCGAAACTCCGAAACTCCAAAACTCCAAAACTCCGAAACTCCGAAACTCCGAAACTCCAAAACTCCGAAACTCCGAAACTCCGAAACTCCAAAACTCCGAAACTCCGAAACTCCGAAACTCCGAAACTCCGAAACTACAAAACTCCAAAACTCCCAAACTCCGAAACTCCAAAACTCCGAAACTCCAAAACTCCAAAACTCCAAAACTCCGAAACTCCGAAACTCCGAAACTCCGAAACTCCGAAACTCCGAAACTCCAAAACTCCAAAACTCCAAAACTCCAAAACTCCAAAACTCCGAAACTCCAAAACTCCGAAACTCCAAAACTCCAAAACTCCGAAACTCCAAAACTCCGAATCTCCAAAACTCCAAAACTCCAAAACTCCAAAACTCCGAAACTCCAAAACTCCAAAACTCCAAAACTCCAAAACTCCAAAACTCCGAAACTCTGAAACTCCGAAACTCCAAAACTCCAAAACTCCGGAACTCCGAAACTCCAAAACTCCAAAACTCCGAAACTCCGAAACTCCGAAACTCCGAAACTCCAAAACTCCGAAACTCCGAAACTCCAAAACTCCAAAACTCCGAAACTCCGAAACTCCAAAACTCCGAAACTCCAAAACTCCAAAACTCCAAAACTCCGAAACTCCGAAACTCCAAAACTCCGAAACTCCAAAACTCCAAAACTCCGAAACTCCAAAACTCCGAATCTCCAAAACTCCAAAACTCCAAAACTCCAAAACTCCGAAACTCCAAAACTCCAAAACTCCAAAACTCCAAAACTCCAAAACTCCGAAACTCTGAAACTCCGAAACTCCAAAACTCCAAAACTCCGGAACTCCGAAACTCCAAAACTCCAAAACTCCGAAACTCCGAAACTCCGAAACTCCGAAACTCCAAAACTCCGAAACTCCGAAACTCCAAAACTCCAAAACTCCGAAACTCCGAAACTCCAAAACTCCGAAACTCCAAAACTCCAAAACTCCAAAACTCCGAAACTCCAAAACTCCGAAACTCCAAAACTCCAAAACTCCAAAACTCCAAAACTCCGAAACTCCAAAACTCCGAAACTCCAAAACTCCAAAACTCCGAAACTCCAAAACTCCGAAACTCCAAAACTCCGAATCTCCAAAACTCCAAAACTCCAAAACTCCAAAACTCCGAAACTCCAAAACTCCAAAACTCCAAAACTCCAAAACTCCGAAACTCCAAAACTCCAAAACTCCGGAACTCCGAAACTCCAAAACTCCAAAACTCCGAAACTCCGAAACTCCGAAACTCCGAAACTCCAAAACTCCGAAACTCCGAAACTCCGAAACTCCAAAACTCCGAAACTCCGAAACTCCGAAACTCCGAAACTCCGAAACTCCGAAACTCCAAAACTCCAAAACTCCAAAACTCCGAAACTCCAAAACTCCGAAACTCCAAAACTCCAAAACTCCAAAACTCCAAAACTCCGAAACTCCAAAACTCCGAAACTCCAAAACTCCAAAACTCCAAAACTCCGAAACTCCAAAACTCCGAAACTCCAAAACTCCGAAACTCCAAAACTCCAAAACTCCAAAACTCCAAAACTCCGAAACTCCAAAACTCCGAAACTCCAAAACTCCAAAACTCCAAAACTCCAAAACTCCAAAACTGCAAAACTCCAAAACTCCAAAACTCCAAAACTCCGAAACTCCGAAACTCCGAAACTCCAAAACTCCAAAACTCCGAAACTCCGAAACTCCAAAACTCCAAAACTCCGAAACTCCGAAACTCCAAAACTCCGAAACTCCGAAACTCCGAAACTCCAAAACTCCGAAACTCCGAAACTCCGAAACTACAAAACTCCAAAACTCCCAAACTCCGAAACTCCAAAACTCCGAAACTCCAAAACTCCAAAACTCCAAAACTCCAAAACTCCGAAACTCCAAAACTCCGAAACTCCAAAACTCCAAAACTCCAAAACTCCGAAACTCCAAAACTCCAAAACTCCGAAACTCCGAAACTCCAAAACTCCAAAACTCCAAAACTCCAAAACTCCGAAACTCCAAAACTCCAAAACTCCAAAACTCCAAAACTCCAAAACTCCAAAACTCCGAAACTCCAAAACTCCAAAACTGCAAAACTCCAAAACTCCGAAACTCCAAAACTCCAAAACTCCGAAACTCCAAAACTCCGAAACTCCAAAACTCCAAAACTCCAAAACTCCAAAACTCCAAAACTCCAAAACTCCAAAACTCCGAAACTCCGAAACTCCGAAACTCCGAAACTCCGAAACTCCGAAACTCCAAAACTCCAAAACTCCAAAACTCCAAAACTCCGAAACTCCAAAACTCCGAAACTCCAAAACTCCAAAACTCCGAAACTCCAAAACTCCGAATCTCCAAAACTCCAAAACTCCAAAACTCCAAAACTCCGAAACTCCAAAACTCCAAAACTCCAAAACTCCAAAACTCCAAAACTCCGAAACTCTGAAACTCCGAAACTCCAAAACTCCAAAACTCCGGAACTCCGAAACTCCAAAACTCCAAAACTCCGAAACTCCGAAACTCCGAAACTCCGAAACTCCAAAACTCCGAAACTCCGAAACTCCAAAACTCCAAAACTCCGAAACTCCGAAACTCCAAAACTCCGAAACTCCGAAACTCCGAAACTCCAAAACTCCAAAACTCCAAAACTCCGAAACTCCAAAACTCCGAAACTCCAAAACTCCAAAACTCCAAAACTCCAAAACTCCGAAACTCCAAAACTCCGAAACTCCAAAACTCCAAAACTCCAAAACTCCGAAACTCCGAAACTCCAAAACTCCGAAACTCCAAAACTCCAAAACTCCAAAACTCCAAAACTCCGAAACTCCAAAACTCCGAAACTCCAAAACTCCAAAACTCCAAAACTCCGAAACTCCAAAACTCCAAAACTCCAAAACTCCAAAACTCCAAAACTCCAAAACTGCAAAACTCCAAAACTCCAAAACTCCGAAACTCCAAAACTCCAAAACTCCAAAACTCCAAAACTCCGAAACTCCGAAACTCCGAAACTCCAAAACTCCGAAACTCCGAAACTCCAAAACTCCAAAACTCCAAAACTCCAAAACTCCGAAACTCCGAAACTCCGAAACTCCAAAACTCCAAAACTCCAAAACTCCAAAACTTCAAAACTCCGAAACTCCAAAACTCCGAAACTCCAAAACTCCAAAACTCCAAAACTCCAAAACTCCGAAACTCCAAAACTCCAAAACTCGAAAACTCCCAAACTCCAAAACTGCAAAACTCCAAAACTCCAAAACTCCGAAACTCCAAAACTCCAAAACTCCGAAACTCCGAAACTCCGAAACTCCAAAACTCCGAAACTCCGAAACTCCAAAACTCCGAAGCTCCAAAACTCCGAAACTCCGAAACTCCGAAACTCCGAAACTCCAAAACTCCAAAACTCCAAAACTCCGAAACTCCAAAACTCCGAAACTCCAAAACTCCGAAACTCCGAAACTCCAAAACTCCAAAACTCTAGAACTCCGAAACTCCAAAACTCCAAAACTCCAAAACTCCAAAACTCCAAAACTCCAAAACTCCGAAACTCCAAAACTCCGAAACTCCAAAACTCCAAAACTCCGAAACTCCAAAACTCCGAAACTCCAAAACTCCAAAACTCCAAAACTCCAAAACTCCAAAACTCCAAAACTCCGAAACTCCGAAACTCCGAAACTCCGAAACTCCGAAACTCCAAAACTCCAAAACTCCAAAACTCCGAAACTCCAAAACTCCGAAACTCCAAAACTCCAAAACTCCGAAACTCCAAAACTCCGAATCTCCAAAACTCCAAAACTCCAAAACTCCAAAACTCCAAAACTCCGAAACTCCAAAACTCCAAAACTCCAAAACTCCGAAACTCCGAAACTCCGAAACTCCAAAACTCCAAAACTCCGGAACTCCGAAACTCCAAAACTCCAAAACTCCAAAACTCCAAAACTCCGAAACTCCAAAACTCCGAAACTCCAAAACTCCAAAACTCCGAAACTCCAAAACTCCATATGTATCCATATGCCCGACAGATGGTGTTTTCCAAAACTCCGAAACTCCAAAACTCCAAAACTCCAAAACTCCAAAACTCCAAAACTCCAAAACTCCAAAACTCCGAAACTCCGAAACTCCGAAACTCCGAAACTCCGAAACTCCGAAACTCCAAAACTCCAAAACTCCAAAACTCCAAAACTCCAAAACTCCGAAACTCCAAAACTCCGAAACTCCAAAACTCCGAAACTCCAAAACTCCGAATCTCCAAAACTCCAAAACTCCAAAACTCCAAAACTCCGAAACTCCAAAACTCCAAAACTCCAAAACTCCAAAACTCCGAAACTCCGATACTCCGAAACTCCAAAACTCCAAAACTCCGGAACTCCGAAACTCCAAAACTCCAAAACTCCGAAACTCCGAAACTCCGAAACTCCGAAACTCCAAAACTCCGAAACTCCGAAACTCCGAAACTCCAAAACTCCGAAACTCCGAAACTCCGAAACTCCGAAACTCCGAAACTCCGAAACTCCAAAACTCCAAAACTCCAAAACTCCGAAACTCCAAAACTCCGAAACTCCAAAACTCCAAAACTCCAAAACTCCAAAACTCCAAAACTCCAAAACTCCGGAACTCCGAAACTCCAAAACTCCAAAACTCCGAAACTCCGAAACTCCGAAACTCCGAAACTCCAAAACTCCGAAACTCCGAAACTCCAAAACTCCAAAACTCCGAAACTCCGAAACTCCAAAACTCCGAAACTCCGAAACTCCGAAACTCCAAAACTCCAAAACTCCAAAACTCCGAAACTCCAAAACTCCGAAACTCCAAAACTCCAAAACTCCAAAACTCCAAAACTCCGAAACTCCAAAACTCCGAAACTCCAAAACTCCAAAACTCCAAAACTCCGAAACTCCGAAACTCCAAAACTCCGAAACTCCAAAACTCCAAAACTCCAAAACTCCAAAACTCCGAAACTCCAAAACTCCGAAACTCCAAAACTCCAAAACTCCAAAACTCCGAAACTCCAAAACTCCAAAACTCCAAAACTCCAAAACTCCAAAACTCCAAAACTGCAAAACTCCAAAACTCCAAAACTCCGAAACTCCAAAACTCCAAAACTCCAAAACTCCAAAACTCCGAAACTCCGAAACTCCGAAACTCCAAAACTCCGAAACTCCGAAACTCCAAAACTCCAAAACTCCAAAACTCCAAAACTCCGAAACTCCGAAACTCCGAAACTCCAAAACTCCAAAACTCCAAAACTCCAAAACTTCAAAACTCCGAAACTCCAAAACTCCGAAACTCCAAAACTCCAAAACTCCAAAACTCCAAAACTCCGAAACTCCAAAACTCCAAAACTCGAAAACTCCCAAACTCCAAAACTGCAAAACTCCAAAACTCCAAAACTCCGAAACTCCAAAACTCCAAAACTCCGAAACTCCGAAACTCCGAAACTCCAAAACTCCGAAACTCCGAAACTCCAAAACTCCGAAGCTCCAAAACTCCGAAACTCCGAAACTCCGAAACTCCGAAACTCCAAAACTCCAAAACTCCAAAACTCCGAAACTCCAAAACTCCGAAACTCCAAAACTCCGAAACTCCGAAACTCCAAAACTCCAAAACTCTAGAACTCCGAAACTCCAAAACTCCAAAACTCCAAAACTCCAAAACTCCAAAACTCCAAAACTCCGAAACTCCAAAACTCCGAAACTCCAAAACTCCAAAACTCCGAAACTCCAAAACTCCGAAACTCCAAAACTCCAAAACTCCAAAACTCCAAAACTCCAAAACTCCAAAACTCCAAAACTCCGAAACTCCGAAACTCCGAAACTCCGAAACTCCGAAACTCCGAAACTCCAAAACTCCAAAACTCCAAAACTCCGAAACTCCAAAACTCCGAAACTCCAAAACTCCAAAACTCCGAAACTCCAAAACTCCGAATCTCCAAAACTCCAAAACTCCAAAACTCCAAAACTCCAAAACTCCGAAACTCCAAAACTCCAAAACTCCAAAACTCCGAAACTCCGAAACTCCGAAACTCCAAAACTCCAAAACTCCGGAACTCCGAAACTCCAAAACTCCAAAACTCCAAAACTCCAAAACTCCGAAACTCCAAAACTCCGAAACTCCAAAACTCCAAAACTCCGAAACTCCAAAACTCCGAAACTCCAAAACTCCAAAACTCCAAAACTCCAAAACTCCAAAACTCCAAAACTCCGAAACTCCGAAACTCCGAAACTCCGAAACTCCGAAACTCCGAAACTCCAAAACTCCAAAACTCCAAAACTCCAAAACTCCAAAACTCCGAAACTCCAAAACTCCGAAACTCCAAAACTCCGAAACTCCAAAACTCCGAATCTCCAAAACTCCAAAACTCCAAAACTCCAAAACTCCGAAACTCCAAAACTCCAAAACTCCAAAACTCCAAAACTCCGAAACTCCGATACTCCGAAACTCCAAAACTCCAAAACTCCGGAACTCCGAAACTCCAAAACTCCAAAACTCCGAAACTCCGAAACTCCGAAACTTCAAAACTCCGAAACTCCGAAACTCCGAAACTCCAAAACTCCGAAACTCCGAAACTCCGAAACTCCGAAACTCCGAAACTCCAAAACTCCAAAACTCCAAAACTCCGAAACTCCAAAACTCCGAAACTCCAAAACTCCAAAACTCCAAAACTCCAAAACTCCGAAACTCCAAAACTCCGAAACTCCAAAACTCCAAAACTCCAAAACTCCGAAACTCCAAAACTCCGAAACTCCAAAACTCCGAAACTCCAAAACTCCAAAACTCCAAAACTCCAAAACTCCGAAACTCCAAAACTCCGAAACTCCAAAACTCCAAAACTCCAAAACTCCAAAACTCCAAAACTGCAAAACTCCAAAACTCCAAAACTCCAAAACTCCGAAACTCCGAAACTCCGAAACTCCAAAACTCCAAAACTCCGAAACTCCGAAACTCCAAAACTCCAAAACTCCGAAACTCCGAAACTCCGAAACTCCAAAACTCCGAAACTCCGAAACTCCGAAACTCCAAAACTCCGAAACTCCGAAACTCCGAAACTCCGAAACTCCGAAACTACAAAACTCCAAAACTCCCAAACTCCGAAACTCCAAAACTCCGAAACTCCAAAACTCCAAAACTCCAAAACTCCAAAACTCCGAAACTCCAAAACTCCGAAACTCCAAAACTCCAAAACTCCAAAACTCCGAAACTCCAAAACTCCAAAACTCCGAAACTCCGAAACTCCAAAACTCCAAAACTCCAAAACTCCAAAACTCCGAAACTCCAAAACTCCAAAACTCCAAAACTCCAAAACTCCAAAACTCCAAAACTCCGAAACTCCAAAACTCCAAAACTGCAAAACTCCAAAACTCCGAAACTCCAAAACTCCAAAACTCCGAAACTCCAAAACTCCGAAACTCCAAAACTCCAAAACTCCAAAACTCCAAAACTCCAAAACTCCAAAACTCCAAAACTCCGAAACTCCGAAACTCCGAAACTCCGAAACTCCGAAACTCCGAAACTCCAAAACTCCAAAACTCCAAAACTCCAAAACTCCAAAACTCCGAAACTCCAAAACTCCGAAACTCCAAAACTCCAAAACTCCGAAACTCCAAAACTCCGAATCTCCAAAACTCCAAAACTCCAAAACTCCAAAACTCCGAAACTCCAAAACTCCAAAACTCCAAAACTCCAAAACTCCAAAACTCCGAAACTCTGAAACTCCGAAACTCCAAAACTCCAAAACTCCGGAACTCCGAAACTCCAAAACTCCAAAACTCCGAAACTCCGAAACTCCGAAACTCCGAAACTCCAAAACTCCGAAACTCCGAAACTCCAAAACTCCAAAACTCCGAAACTCCGAAACTCCAAAACTCCGAAACTCCGAAACTCCGAAACTCCAAAACTCCAAAACTCCAAAACTCCGAAACTCCAAAACTCCGAAACTCCAAAACTCCAAAACTCCAAAACTCCAAAACTCCGAAACTCCAAAACTCCGAAACTCCAAAACTCCAAAACTCCAAAACTCCGAAACTCCGAAACTCCAAAACTCCGAAACTCCAAAACTCCAAAACTCCAAAACTCCAAAACTCCGAAACTCCAAAACTCCGAAACTCCAAAACTCCAAAACTCCAAAACTCCGAAACTCCAAAACTCCAAAACTCCAAAACTCCAAAACTCCAAAACTCCAAAACTGCAAAACTCCAAAACTCCAAAACTCCGAAACTCCAAAACTCCAAAACTCCAAAACTCCAAAACTCCGAAACTCCGAAACTCCGAAACTCCAAAACTCCGAAACTCCGAAACTCCAAAACTCCAAAACTCCAAAACTCCAAAACTCCGAAACTCCGAAACTCCGAAACTCCAAAACTCCAAAACTCCAAAACTCCAAAACTTCAAAACTCCGAAACTCCAAAACTCCGAAACTCCAAAACTCCAAAACTCCAAAACTCCAAAACTCCGAAACTCCAAAACTCCAAAACTCGAAAACTCCCAAACTCCAAAACTGCAAAACTCCAAAACTCCAAAACTCCGAAACTCCAAAACTCCAAAACTCCGAAACTCCGAAACTCCGAAACTCCAAAACTCCGAAACTCCGAAACTCCAAAACTCCGAAGCTCCAAAACTCCGAAACTCCGAAACTCCGAAACTCCGAAACTCCAAAACTCCAAAACTCCAAAACTCCGAAACTCCAAAACTCCGAAACTCCAAAACTCCGAAACTCCGAAACTCCAAAACTCCAAAACTCTAGAACTCCGAAACTCCAAAACTCCAAAACTCCAAAACTCCAAAACTCCAAAACTCCAAAACTCCGAAACTCCAAAACTCCGAAACTCCAAAACTCCAAAACTCCGAAACTCCAAAACTCCGAAACTCCAAAACTCCAAAACTCCAAAACTCCAAAACTCCAAAACTCCAAAACTCCAAAACTCCGAAACTCCGAAACTCCGAAACTCCGAAACTCCGAAACTCCGAAACTCCAAAACTCCAAAACTCCAAAACTCCGAAACTCCAAAACTCCGAAACTCCAAAACTCCAAAACTCCGAAACTCCAAAACTCCGAATCTCCAAAACTCCAAAACTCCAAAACTCCAAAACTCCAAAACTCCGAAACTCCAAAACTCCAAAACTCCAAAACTCCGAAACTCCGAAACTCCGAAACTCCAAAACTCCAAAACTCCGGAACTCCGAAACTCCAAAACTCCAAAACTCCAAAACTCCAAAACTCCGAAACTCCAAAACTCCGAAACTCCAAAACTCCAAAACTCCGAAACTCCAAAACTCCGAAACTCCAAAACTCCAAAACTCCAAAACTCCAAAACTCCAAAACTCCAAAACTCCAAAACTCCGAAACTCCGAAACTCCGAAACTCCGAAACTCCGAAACTCCGAAACTCCAAAACTCCAAAACTCCAAAACTCCAAAACTCCAAAACTCCGAAACTCCAAAACTCCGAAACTCCAAAACTCCGAAACTCCAAAACTCCGAATCTCCAAAACTCCAAAACTCCAAAACTCCAAAACTCCGAAACTCCAAAACTCCAAAACTCCAAAACTCCAAAACTCCGAAACTCCGATACTCCGAAACTCCAAAACTCCAAAACTCCGGAACTCCGAAACTCCAAAACTCCAAAACTCCGAAACTCCGAAACTCCGAAACTCCGAAACTCCAAAACTCCGAAACTCCGAAACTCCGAAACTCCAAAACTCCGAAACTCCGAAACTCCGAAACTCCGAAACTCCGAAACTCCGAAACTCCAAAACTCCAAAACTCCAAAACTCCGAAACTCCAAAACTCCGAAACTCCAAAACTCCAAAACTCCAAAACTCCAAAACTCCGAAACTCCAAAACTCCGAAACTCCAAAACTCCAAAACTCCAAAACTCCGAAACTCCAAAACTCCGAAACTCCAAAACTCCGAAACTCCAAAACTCCAAAACTCCAAAACTCCGAAACTCCAAAACTCCGAAACTCCAAAACTCCAAAACTCCAAAACTCCAAAACTCCAAAACTGCAAAACTCCAAAACTCCAAAACTCCAAAACTCCGAAACTCCGAAACTCCGAAACTCCAAAACTCCAAAACTCCGAAACTCCGAAACTCCAAAACTCCAAAACTCCGAAACTCCGAAACTCCGAAACTCCAAAACTCCGAAACTCCGAAACTCCGAAACTCCAAAACTCCGAAACTCCGAAACTCCGAAACTCCGAAACTCCGAAACTACAAAACTCCAAAACTCCCAAACTCCGAAACTCCAAAACTCCGAAACTCCAAAACTCCAAAACTCCAAAACTCCGAAACTCCGAAACTCCGAAACTCCGAAACTCCGAAACTCCGAAACTCCGAAACTCCAAAACTCCAAAACTCCAAAACTCCAAAACTCCAAAACTCCGAAACTCCAAAACTCCGAAACTCCAAAACTCCAAAACTCCGAAACTCCAAAACTCCGAATCTCCAAAACTCCAAAACTCCAAAACTCCAAAACTCCGAAACTCCAAAACTCCAAAACTCCAAAACTCCAAAACTCCAAAACTCCGAAACTCTGAAACTCCGAAACTCCAAAACTCCAAAACTCCGGAACTCCGAAACTCCAAAACTCCAAAACTCCGAAACTCCGAAACTCCGAAACTCCGAAACTCCAAAACTCCGAAACTCCGAAACTCCAAAACTCCAAAACTCCGAAACTCCGAAACTCCAAAACTCCGAAACTCCAAAACTCCAAAACTCCAAAACTCCGAAACTCCAAAACTCCGAAACTCCAAAACTCCAAAACTCCAAAACTCCAAAACTCCGAAACTCCAAAACTCCGAAACTCCAAAACTCCAAAACTCCAAAACTCCGAAACTCCAAAACTCCGAAACTCCAAAACTCCGAATCTCCAAAACTCCAAAACTCCAAAACTCCAAAACTCCGAAACTCCAAAACTCCAAAACTCCAAAACTCCAAAACTCCAAAACTCCGAAACTCCAAAACTCCAAAACTCCGGAACTCCGAAACTCCAAAACTCCAAAACTCCGAAACTCCGAAACTCCGAAACTCCGAAACTCCAAAACTCCGAAACTCCGAAACTCCGAAACTCCAAAACTCCGAAACTCCGAAACTCCGAAACTCCGAAACTCCGAAACTCCGAAACTCCAAAACTCCAAAACTCCAAAACTCCGAAACTCCAAAACTCCGAAACTCCAAAACTCCAAAACTCCAAAACTCCAAAACTCCGAAACTCCAAAACTCCGAAACTCCAAAACTCCAAAACTCCAAAACTCCGAAACTCCAAAACTCCGAAACTCCAAAACTCCGAAACTCCAAAACTCCAAAACTCCAAAACTCCAAAACTCCGAAACTCCAAAACTCCGAAACTCCAAAACTCCAAAACTCCAAAACTCCAAAACTCCAAAACTGCAAAACTCCAAAACTCCAAAACTCCAAAACTCCGAAACTCCGAAACTCCGAAACTCCAAAACTCCAAAACTCCGAAACTCCGAAACTCCAAAACTCCAAAACTCCGAAACTCCGAAACTCCGAAACTCCAAAACTCCGAAACTCCGAAACTCCGAAACTCCAAAACTCCGAAACTCCGAAACTCCGAAACTCCGAAACTACAAAACTCCAAAACTCCCAAACTCCGAAACTCCAAAACTCCGAAACTCCAAAACTCCAAAACTCCAAAACTCCAAAACTCCGAAACTCCAAAACTCCGAAACTCCAAAACTCCAAAACTCCAAAACTCCGAAACTCCAAAACTCCAAAACTCCGAAACTCCGAAACTCCAAAACTCCAAAACTCCAAAACTCCAAAACTCCGAAACTCCAAAACTCCAAAACTCCAAAACTCCAAAACTCCAAAACTCCAAAACTCCGAAACTCCAAAACTCCAAAACTGCAAAACTCCAAAACTCCGAAACTCCAAAACTCCAAAACTCCGAAACTCCAAAACTCCGAAACTCCAAAACTCCAAAACTCCAAAACTCCAAAACTCCAAAACTCCAAAACTCCGAAACTCCGAATCTCCGAAACTCCGAAACTCCGAAACTCCGAAACTCCAAAACTCCAAAACTCCAAAACTCCAAAACTCCAAAACTCCGAAACTCCAAAACTCCGAAACTCCAAAACTCCAAAACTCCGAAACTCCAAAACTCCGAATCTCCAAAACTCCAAAACTCCAAAACTCCAAAACTCCGAAACTCCAAAACTCCAAAACTCCAAAACTCCAAAACTCCAAAACTCCGAAACTCTGAAACTCCGAAACTCCAAAACTCCAAAACTCCGGAACTCCGAAACTCCAAAACTCCAAAACTCCGAAACTCCGAAACTCCGAAACTCCGAAACTCCAAAACTCCGAAACTCCGAAACTCCAAAACTCCAAAACTCCGAAACTCCGAAACTCCAAAACTCCGAAACTCCGAAACTCCGAAACTCCAAAACTCCAAAACTCCAAAACTCCGAAACTCCAAAACTCCGAAACTCCAAAACTCCAAAACTCCAAAACTCCAAAACTCCGAAACTCCAAAACTCCGAAACTCCAAAACTCCAAAACTCCAAAACTCCGAAACTCCGAAACTCCAAAACTCCGAAACTCCAAAACTCCAAAACTCCAAAACTCCAAAACTCCGAAACTCCAAAACTCCGAAACTCCAAAACTCCAAAACTCCAAAACTCCGAAACTCCAAAACTCCAAAACTCCAAAACTCCAAAACTCCAAAACTCCAAAACTGCAAAACTCCAAAACTCCAAAACTCCGAAACTCCAAAACTCCAAAACTCCAAAACTCCAAAACTCCGAAACTCCGAAACTCCGAAACTCCAAAACTCCGAAACTCCGAAACTCCAAAACTCCAAAACTCCAAAACTCCAAAACTCCGAAACTCCGAAACTCCGAAACTCCAAAACTCCAAAACTCCAAAACTCCAAAACTTCAAAACTCCGAAACTCCAAAACTCCGAAACTCCAAAACTCCAAAACTCCAAAACTCCAAAACTCCGAAACTCCAAAACTCCAAAACTCGAAAACTCCCAAACTCCAAAACTGCAAAACTCCAAAACTCCAAAACTCCGAAACTCCAAAACTCCAAAACTCCGAAACTCCGAAACTCCGAAACTCCAAAACTCCGAAACTCCGAAACTCCAAAACTCCGAAGCTCCAAAACTCCGAAACTCCGAAACTCCGAAACTCCGAAACTCCAAAACTCCAAAACTCCAAAACTCCGAAACTCCAAAACTCCGAAACTCCAAAACTCCGAAACTCCGAAACTCCAAAACTCCAAAACTCTAGAACTCCGAAACTCCAAAACTCCAAAACTCCAAAACTCCAAAACTCCAAAACTCCAAAACTCCGAAACTCCAAAACTCCGAAACTCCAAAACTCCAAAACTCCGAAACTCCAAAACTCCGAAACTCCAAAACTCCAAAACTCCAAAACTCCAAAACTCCAAAACTCCAAAACTCCAAAACTCCGAAACTCCGAAACTCCGAAACTCCGAAACTCCGAAACTCCGAAACTCCAAAACTCCAAAACTCCAAAACTCCGAAACTCCAAAACTCCGAAACTCCAAAACTCCAAAACTCCGAAACTCCAAAACTCCGAATCTCCAAAACTCCAAAACTCCAAAACTCCAAAACTCCAAAACTCCGAAACTCCAAAACTCCAAAACTCCAAAACTCCGAAACTCCGAAACTCCGAAACTCCAAAACTCCAAAACTCCGGAACTCCGAAACTCCAAAACTCCAAAACTCCAAAACTCCAAAACTCCAAAACTCCGAAACTCCGAAACTCCGAAACTCCAAAACTCCGAAACTCCGAAACTCCAAAACTCCGAAGCTCCAAAACTCCCAAACTCCGAAACTCCGAAACTCCGAAACTCCAAAACTCCAAAACTCCAAAACTCCGAAACTCCAAAACTCCGAAACTCCAAAACTCCGAAACTCCGAAACTCCAAAACTCCAAAACTCTAGAACTCCGAAACTCCAAAACTCCAAAACTCCAAAACTCCAAAACTCCAAAACTCCAAAACTCCGAAACTCCAAAACTCCGAAACTCCAAAACTCCAAAACTCCAAAACTCCGAAACTCCAAAACTCCGAAACTCCAAAACTCCAAAACTCCAAAACTCCAAAACTCCAAAACTGCAAAACTCCAAAACTCCAAAACTCCAAAACTCCGAAACTCCGAAACTCCGAAACTCCAAAACTCCAAAACTCCGAAACTCCGAAACTCCAAAACTCCAAAACTCCGAAACTCCGAAACTCCGAAACTCCAAAACTCCGAAACTCCGAAACTCCGAAACTCCAAAACTCCGAAACTCCGAAACTCCGAAACTCCGAAACTCCGAAACTACAAAACTCCAAAACTCCCAAACTCCGAAACTCCAAAACTCCGAAACTCCAAAACTCCAAAACTCCAAAACTCCGAAACTCCGAAACTCCGAAACTCCGAAACTCCGAAACTCCGAAACTCCAAAACTCCAAAACTCCAAAACTCCAAAACTCCAAAACTCCAAAACTCCAAAACTCCAAAACTCCAAAACTCCAAAACTCCGAAACTCCGAAACTCCGAAACTCCGAAACTCCGAAACTCCGAAACTCCAAAACTCCAAAACTCCAAAACTCCAAAACTCCGAAACTCCAAAACTCCGAAACTCCAAAACTCCAAAACTCCGAAACTCCAAAACTCCATATGTATCCATATGCCCGACAGATGGTGTTTTCCAAAACTCCGAAACTCCAAAACTCCAAAACTCCAAAACTCCAAAACTCCAAAACTCCAAAACTCCAAAACTCCGAAACTCCGAAACTCCGAAACTCCAAAACTCCGAAACTCCAAAACTCCGAAACTCCAAAACTCCAAAACTCCGAAACTCCAAAACTCCGAAACTCCAAAACTCCAAAACTCCGAAACTCCAAAACTCCGAATCTCCAAAACTCCAAAACTCCAAAACTCCAAAACTCCAAAACTCCGAAACTCCAAAACTCCAAAACTCCAAAACTCCGAAACTCCGAAACTCCGAAACTCCAAAACTCCAAAACTCCGGAACTCCGAAACTCCAAAACTCCAAAACTCCAAAACTCCAAAACTCCGAAACTCCAAAACTCCGAAACTCCAAAACTCCAAAACTCCGAAACTCCAAAACTCCATATGTATCCATATGCCCGACAGATGGTGTTTTCCAAAACTCCGAAACTCCAAAACTCCAAAACTCCAAAACTCCAAAACTCCAAAACTCCAAAACTCCAAAACTCCGAAACTCCGAAACTCCGAAACTCCGAAACTCCGAAACTCCGAAACTCCAAAACTCCAAAACTCCAAAACTCCAAAACTCCAAAACTCCGAAACTCCAAAACTCCGAAACTCCAAAACTCCGAAACTCCAAAACTCCGAATCTCCAAAACTCCAAAACTCCAAAACTCCAAAACTCCGAAACTCCAAAACTCCAAAACTCCAAAACTCCAAAACTCCGAAACTCCGATACTCCGAAACTCCAAAACTCCAAAACTCCGGAACTCCGAAACTCCAAAACTCCAAAACTCCGAAACTCCGAAACTCCGAAACTCCGAAACTCCAAAACTCCGAAACTCCGAAACTCCGAAACTCCAAAACTCCGAAACTCCGAAACTCCGAAACTCCGAAACTCCGAAACTCCGAAACTCCAAAACTCCAAAACTCCAAAACTCCGAAACTCCAAAACTCCGAAACTCCAAAACTCCAAAACTCCAAAACTCCAAAACTCCAAAACTCCAAAACTCCGGAACTCCGAAACTCCAAAACTCCAAAACTCCGAAACTCCGAAACTCCGAAACTCCGAAACTCCAAAACTCCGAAACTCCGAAACTCCAAAACTCCAAAACTCCGAAACTCCGAAACTCCAAAACTCCGAAACTCCGAAACTCCGAAACTCCAAAACTCCAAAACTCCAAAACTCCGAAACTCCAAAACTCCGAAACTCCAAAACTCCAAAACTCCAAAACTCCAAAACTCCGAAACTCCAAAACTCCGAAACTCCAAAACTCCAAAACTCCAAAACTCCGAAACTCCGAAACTCCAAAACTCCGAAACTCCAAAACTCCAAAACTCCAAAACTCCAAAACTCCGAAACTCCAAAACTCCGAAACTCCAAAACTCCAAAACTCCAAAACTCCGAAACTCCAAAACTCCAAAACTCCAAAACTCCAAAACTCCAAAACTCCAAAACTGCAAAACTCCAAAACTCCAAAACTCCGAAACTCCAAAACTCCAAAACTCCAAAACTCCAAAACTCCGAAACTCCGAAACTCCGAAACTCCAAAACTCCGAAACTCCGAAACTCCAAAACTCCAAAACTCCAAAACTCCAAAACTCCGAAACTCCGAAACTCCGAAACTCCAAAACTCCAAAACTCCAAAACTCCAAAACTTCAAAACTCCGAAACTCCAAAACTCCGAAACTCCAAAACTCCAAAACTCCAAAACTCCAAAACTCCGAAACTCCAAAACTCCAAAACTCGAAAACTCCCAAACTCCAAAACTGCAAAACTCCAAAACTCCAAAACTCCGAAACTCCAAAACTCCAAAACTCCGAAACTCCGAAACTCCGAAACTCCAAAACTCCGAAACTCCGAAACTCCAAAACTCCGAAGCTCCAAAACTCCGAAACTCCGAAACTCCGAAACTCCGAAACTCCAAAACTCCAAAACTCCAAAACTCCGAAACTCCAAAACTCCGAAACTCCAAAACTCCGAAACTCCGAAACTCCAAAACTCCAAAACTCTAGAACTCCGAAACTCCAAAACTCCAAAACTCCAAAACTCCAAAACTCCAAAACTCCAAAACTCCGAAACTCCAAAACTCCGAAACTCCAAAACTCCAAAACTCCGAAACTCCAAAACTCCGAAACTCCAAAACTCCAAAACTCCAAAACTCCAAAACTCCAAAACTCCAAAACTCCAAAACTCCGAAACTCCGAAACTCCGAAACTCCGAAACTCCGAAACTCCGAAACTCCAAAACTCCAAAACTCCAAAACTCCGAAACTCCAAAACTCCGAAACTCCAAAACTCCAAAACTCCGAAACTCCAAAACTCCGAATCTCCAAAACTCCAAAACTCCAAAACTCCAAAACTCCAAAACTCCGAAACTCCAAAACTCCAAAACTCCAAAACTCCGAAACTCCGAAACTCCGAAACTCCAAAACTCCAAAACTCCGGAACTCCGAAACTCCAAAACTCCAAAACTCCAAAACTCCAAAACTCCGAAACTCCAAAACTCCGAAACTCCAAAACTCCAAAACTCCGAAACTCCAAAACTCCGAAACTCCAAAACTCCAAAACTCCAAAACTCCAAAACTCCAAAACTCCAAAACTCCAAAACTCCGAAACTCCGAAACTCCGAAACTCCGAAACTCCGAAACTCCGAAACTCCAAAACTCCAAAACTCCAAAACTCCAAAACTCCAAAACTCCGAAACTCCAAAACTCCGAAACTCCAAAACTCCGAAACTCCAAAACTCCGAATCTCCAAAACTCCAAAACTCCAAAACTCCAAAACTCCGAAACTCCAAAACTCCAAAACTCCAAAACTCCAAAACTCCGAAACTCCGATACTCCGAAACTCCAAAACTCCAAAACTCCGGAACTCCGAAACTCCAAAACTCCAAAACTCCGAAACTCCGAAACTCCGAAACTTCAAAACTCCGAAACTCCGAAACTCCGAAACTCCAAAACTCCGAAACTCCGAAACTCCGAAACTCCGAAACTCCGAAACTCCAAAACTCCAAAACTCCAAAACTCCGAAACTCCAAAACTCCGAAACTCCAAAACTCCAAAACTCCAAAACTCCAAAACTCCGAAACTCCAAAACTCCGAAACTCCAAAACTCCAAAACTCCAAAACTCCGAAACTCCAAAACTCCGAAACTCCAAAACTCCGAAACTCCAAAACTCCAAAACTCCAAAACTCCAAAACTCCGAAACTCCAAAACTCCGAAACTCCAAAACTCCAAAACTCCAAAACTCCAAAACTCCAAAACTGCAAAACTCCAAAACTCCAAAACTCCAAAACTCCGAAACTCCGAAACTCCGAAACTCCAAAACTCCAAAACTCCGAAACTCCGAAACTCCAAAACTCCAAAACTCCGAAACTCCGAAACTCCGAAACTCCAAAACTCCGAAACTCCGAAACTCCGAAACTCCAAAACTCCGAAACTCCGAAACTCCGAAACTCCGAAACTCCGAAACTACAAAACTCCAAAACTCCCAAACTCCGAAACTCCAAAACTCCGAAACTCCAAAACTCCAAAACTCCAAAACTCCAAAACTCCGAAACTCCAAAACTCCGAAACTCCAAAACTCCAAAACTCCAAAACTCCGAAACTCCAAAACTCCAAAACTCCGAAACTCCGAAACTCCAAAACTCCAAAACTCCAAAACTCCAAAACTCCGAAACTCCAAAACTCCAAAACTCCAAAACTCCAAAACTCCAAAACTCCAAAACTCCGAAACTCCAAAACTCCAAAACTGCAAAACTCCAAAACTCCGAAACTCCAAAACTCCAAAACTCCGAAACTCCAAAACTCCGAAACTCCAAAACTCCAAAACTCCAAAACTCCAAAACTCCAAAACTCCAAAACTCCAAAACTCCGAAACTCCGAAACTCCGAAACTCCGAAACTCCGAAACTCCGAAACTCCAAAACTCCAAAACTCCAAAACTCCAAAACTCCAAAACTCCGAAACTCCAAAACTCCGAAACTCCAAAACTCCAAAACTCCGAAACTCCAAAACTCCGAATCTCCAAAACTCCAAAACTCCAAAACTCCAAAACTCCGAAACTCCAAAACTCCAAAACTCCAAAACTCCAAAACTCCAAAACTCCGAAACTCTGAAACTCCGAAACTCCAAAACTCCAAAACTCCGGAACTCCGAAACTCCAAAACTCCAAAACTCCGAAACTCCGAAACTCCGAAACTCCGAAACTCCAAAACTCCGAAACTCCGAAACTCCAAAACTCCAAAACTCCGAAACTCCGAAACTCCAAAACTCCGAAACTCCGAAACTCCGAAACTCCAAAACTCCAAAACTCCAAAACTCCGAAACTCCAAAACTCCGAAACTCCAAAACTCCAAAACTCCAAAACTCCAAAACTCCGAAACTCCAAAACTCCGAAACTCCAAAACTCCAAAACTCCAAAACTCCGAAACTCCGAAACTCCAAAACTCCGAAACTCCAAAACTCCAAAACTCCAAAACTCCAAAACTCCGAAACTCCAAAACTCCGAAACTCCAAAACTCCAAAACTCCAAAACTCCGAAACTCCAAAACTCCAAAACTCCAAAACTCCAAAACTCCAAAACTCCAAAACTGCAAAACTCCAAAACTCCAAAACTCCGAAACTCCAAAACTCCAAAACTCCAAAACTCCAAAACTCCGAAACTCCGAAACTCCGAAACTCCAAAACTCCGAAACTCCGAAACTCCAAAACTCCAAAACTCCAAAACTCCAAAACTCCGAAACTCCGAAACTCCGAAACTCCAAAACTCCAAAACTCCAAAACTCCAAAACTTCAAAACTCCGAAACTCCAAAACTCCGAAACTCCAAAACTCCAAAACTCCAAAACTCCAAAACTCCGAAACTCCAAAACTCCAAAACTCGAAAACTCCCAAACTCCAAAACTGCAAAACTCCAAAACTCCAAAACTCCGAAACTCCAAAACTCCAAAACTCCGAAACTCCGAAACTCCGAAACTCCAAAACTCCGAAACTCCGAAACTCCAAAACTCCGAAGCTCCAAAACTCCGAAACTCCGAAACTCCGAAACTCCGAAACTCCAAAACTCCAAAACTCCAAAACTCCGAAACTCCAAAACTCCGAAACTCCAAAACTCCGAAACTCCGAAACTCCAAAACTCCAAAACTCCAAAACTCTAGAACTCCGAAACTCCAAAACTCCAAAACTCCAAAACTCCAAAACTCCAAAACTCCAAAACTCCGAAACTCCAAAACTCCGAAACTCCAAAACTCCAAAACTCCGAAACTCCAAAACTCCGAAACTCCAAAACTCCAAAACTCCAAAACTCCAAAACTCCAAAACTCCAAAACTCCAAAACTCCGAAACTCCGAAACTCCGAAACTCCGAAACTCCGAAACTCCGAAACTCCAAAACTCCAAAACTCCAAAACTCCGAAACTCCAAAACTCCGAAACTCCAAAACTCCAAAACTCCGAAACTCCAAAACTCCGAATCTCCAAAACTCCAAAACTCCAAAACTCCAAAACTCCAAAACTCCGAAACTCCAAAACTCCAAAACTCCAAAACTCCGAAACTCCGAAACTCCGAAACTCCAAAACTCCAAAACTCCGGAACTCCGAAACTCCAAAACTCCAAAACTCCAAAACTCCAAAACTCCGAAACTCCAAAACTCCGAAACTCCAAAACTCCAAAACTCCGAAACTCCAAAACTCCGAAACTCCAAAACTCCAAAACTCCAAAACTCCAAAACTCCAAAACTCCAAAACTCCAAAACTCCGAAACTCCGAAACTCCGAAACTCCGAAACTCCGAAACTCCGAAACTCCAAAACTCCAAAACTCCAAAACTCCAAAACTCCAAAACTCCGAAACTCCAAAACTCCGAAACTCCAAAACTCCGAAACTCCAAAACTCCGAATCTCCAAAACTCCAAAACTCCAAAACTCCAAAACTCCGAAACTCCAAAACTCCAAAACTCCAAAACTCCAAAACTCCGAAACTCCGATACTCCGAAACTCCAAAACTCCAAAACTCCGGAACTCCGAAACTCCAAAACTCCAAAACTCCGAAACTCCGAAACTCCGAAACTCCGAAACTCCAAAACTCCGAAACTCCGAAACTCCGAAACTCCAAAACTCCGAAACTCCGAAACTCCGAAACTCCGAAACTCCGAAACTCCGAAACTCCAAAACTCCAAAACTCCAAAACTCCGAAACTCCAAAACTCCGAAACTCCAAAACTCCAAAACTCCAAAACTCCAAAACTCCGAAACTCCAAAACTCCGAAACTCCAAAACTCCAAAACTCCAAAACTCCGAAACTCCAAAACTCCGAAACTCCAAAACTCCGAAACTCCAAAACTCCAAAACTCCAAAACTCCGAAACTCCAAAACTCCGAAACTCCAAAACTCCAAAACTCCAAAACTCCAAAACTCCAAAACTGCAAAACTCCAAAACTCCAAAACTCCAAAACTCCGAAACTCCGAAACTCCGAAACTCCAAAACTCCAAAACTCCGAAACTCCGAAACTCCAAAACTCCAAAACTCCGAAACTCCGAAACTCCGAAACTCCAAAACTCCGAAACTCCGAAACTCCGAAACTCCAAAACTCCGAAACTCCGAAACTCCGAAACTCCGAAACTCCGAAACTACAAAACTCCAAAACTCCCAAACTCCGAAACTCCAAAACTCCGAAACTCCAAAACTCCAAAACTCCAAAACTCCGAAACTCCGAAACTCCGAAACTCCGAAACTCCGAAACTCCGAAACTCCGAAACTCCAAAACTCCAAAACTCCAAAACTCCAAAACTCCAAAACTCCGAAACTCCAAAACTCCGAAACTCCAAAACTCCAAAACTCCGAAACTCCAAAACTCCGAATCTCCAAAACTCCAAAACTCCAAAACTCCAAAACTCCGAAACTCCAAAACTCCAAAACTCCAAAACTCCAAAACTCCAAAACTCCGAAACTCTGAAACTCCGAAACTCCAAAACTCCAAAACTCCGGAACTCCGAAACTCCAAAACTCCAAAACTCCGAAACTCCGAAACTCCGAAACTCCGAAACTCCAAAACTCCGAAACTCCGAAACTCCAAAACTCCAAAACTCCGAAACTCCGAAACTCCAAAACTCCGAAACTCCAAAACTCCAAAACTCCAAAACTCCGAAACTCCAAAACTCCGAAACTCCAAAACTCCAAAACTCCAAAACTCCAAAACTCCGAAACTCCAAAACTCCGAAACTCCAAAACTCCAAAACTCCAAAACTCCGAAACTCCAAAACTCCGAAACTCCAAAACTCCGAATCTCCAAAACTCCAAAACTCCAAAACTCCAAAACTCCGAAACTCCAAAACTCCAAAACTCCAAAACTCCAAAACTCCAAAACTCCGAAACTCCAAAACTCCAAAACTCCGGAACTCCGAAACTCCAAAACTCCAAAACTCCGAAACTCCGAAACTCCGAAACTCCGAAACTCCAAAACTCCGAAACTCCGAAACTCCGAAACTCCAAAACTCCGAAACTCCGAAACTCCGAAACTCCGAAACTCCGAAACTCCGAAACTCCAAAACTCCAAAACTCCAAAACTCCGAAACTCCAAAACTCCGAAACTCCAAAACTCCAAAACTCCAAAACTCCAAAACTCCGAAACTCCAAAACTCCGAAACTCCAAAACTCCAAAACTCCAAAACTCCGAAACTCCAAAACTCCGAAACTCCAAAACTCCGAAACTCCAAAACTCCAAAACTCCAAAACTCCAAAACTCCGAAACTCCAAAACTCCGAAACTCCAAAACTCCAAAACTCCAAAACTCCAAAACTCCAAAACTGCAAAACTCCAAAACTCCAAAACTCCAAAACTCCGAAACTCCGAAACTCCGAAACTCCAAAACTCCAAAACTCCGAAACTCCGAAACTCCAAAACTCCAAAACTCCGAAACTCCGAAACTCCGAAACTCCAAAACTCCGAAACTCCGAAACTCCGAAACTCCAAAACTCCGAAACTCCGAAACTCCGAAACTCCGAAACTACAAAACTCCAAAACTCCCAAACTCCGAAACTCCAAAACTCCGAAACTCCAAAACTCCAAAACTCCAAAACTCCAAAACTCCGAAACTCCAAAACTCCGAAACTCCAAAACTCCAAAACTCCAAAACTCCGAAACTCCAAAACTCCAAAACTCCGAAACTCCGAAACTCCAAAACTCCAAAACTCCAAAACTCCAAAACTCCGAAACTCCAAAACTCCAAAACTCCAAAACTCCAAAACTCCAAAACTCCAAAACTCCGAAACTCCAAAACTCCAAAACTGCAAAACTCCAAAACTCCGAAACTCCAAAACTCCAAAACTCCGAAACTCCAAAACTCCGAAACTCCAAAACTCCAAAACTCCAAAACTCCAAAACTCCAAAACTCCAAAACTCCAAAACTCCGAAACTCCGAATCTCCGAAACTCCGAAACTCCGAAACTCCGAAACTCCAAAACTCCAAAACTCCAAAACTCCAAAACTCCAAAACTCCGAAACTCCAAAACTCCGAAACTCCAAAACTCCAAAACTCCGAAACTCCAAAACTCCGAATCTCCAAAACTCCAAAACTCCAAAACTCCAAAACTCCGAAACTCCAAAACTCCAAAACTCCAAAACTCCAAAACTCCAAAACTCCGAAACTCTGAAACTCCGAAACTCCAAAACTCCAAAACTCCGGAACTCCGAAACTCCAAAACTCCAAAACTCCGAAACTCCGAAACTCCGAAACTCCGAAACTCCAAAACTCCGAAACTCCGAAACTCCAAAACTCCAAAACTCCGAAACTCCGAAACTCCAAAACTCCGAAACTCCGAAACTCCGAAACTCCAAAACTCCAAAACTCCAAAACTCCGAAACTCCAAAACTCCGAAACTCCAAAACTCCAAAACTCCAAAACTCCAAAACTCCGAAACTCCAAAACTCCGAAACTCCAAAACTCCAAAACTCCAAAACTCCGAAACTCCGAAACTCCAAAACTCCGAAACTCCAAAACTCCAAAACTCCAAAACTCCAAAACTCCGAAACTCCAAAACTCCGAAACTCCAAAACTCCAAAACTCCAAAACTCCGAAACTCCAAAACTCCAAAACTCCAAAACTCCAAAACTCCAAAACTCCAAAACTGCAAAACTCCAAAACTCCAAAACTCCGAAACTCCAAAACTCCAAAACTCCAAAACTCCAAAACTCCGAAACTCCGAAACTCCGAAACTCCAAAACTCCGAAACTCCGAAACTCCAAAACTCCAAAACTCCAAAACTCCAAAACTCCGAAACTCCGAAACTCCGAAACTCCAAAACTCCAAAACTCCAAAACTCCAAAACTTCAAAACTCCGAAACTCCAAAACTCCGAAACTCCAAAACTCCAAAACTCCAAAACTCCAAAACTCCGAAACTCCAAAACTCCAAAACTCGAAAACTCCCAAACTCCAAAACTGCAAAACTCCAAAACTCCAAAACTCCGAAACTCCAAAACTCCAAAACTCCGAAACTCCGAAACTCCGAAACTCCAAAACTCCGAAACTCCGAAACTCCAAAACTCCGAAGCTCCAAAACTCCGAAACTCCGAAACTCCGAAACTCCGAAACTCCAAAACTCCAAAACTCCAAAACTCCGAAACTCCAAAACTCCGAAACTCCAAAACTCCGAAACTCCGAAACTCCAAAACTCCAAAACTCTAGAACTCCGAAACTCCAAAACTCCAAAACTCCAAAACTCCAAAACTCCAAAACTCCAAAACTCCGAAACTCCAAAACTCCGAAACTCCAAAACTCCAAAACTCCGAAACTCCAAAACTCCGAAACTCCAAAACTCCAAAACTCCAAAACTCCAAAACTCCAAAACTCCAAAACTCCAAAACTCCGAAACTCCGAAACTCCGAAACTCCGAAACTCCGAAACTCCGAAACTCCAAAACTCCAAAACTCCAAAACTCTCGAAACTCCAAAACTCCGAAACTCCAAAACTCCAAAACTCCGAACTCCAAAACTCCGAATCTCCAAAACTCCAAAACTCCAAAACTCCAAAACTCCAAAACTCCGAAACTCCAAAACTCCAAAACTCCAAAACTCCGAAACTCCGAAACTCCGAAACTCCAAAACTCCAAAACTCCGGAACTCCGAAACTCCAAAACTCCAAAACTCCAAAACTCCAAAACTCCAAAACTCCGAAACTCCGAAACTCCGAAACTCCAAAACTCCGAAACTCCGAAACTCCAAAACTCCGAAGCTCCAAAACTCCGAAACTCCGAAACTCCGAAACTCCGAAACTCCAAAACTCCAAAACTCCAAAACTCCGAAACTCCAAAACTCCGAAACTCCAAAACTCCGAAACTCCGAAACTCCAAAACTCCAAAACTCTAGAACTCCGAAACTCCAAAACTCCAAAACTCCAAAACTCCAAAACTCCAAAACTCCAAAACTCCGAAACTCCAAAACTCCGAAACTCCAAAACTCCAAAACTCCAAAACTCCGAAACTCCAAAACTCCGAAACTCCAAAACTCCAAAACTCCAAAACTCCAAAACTCCAAAACTGCAAAACTCCAAAACTCCAAAACTCCAAAACTCCGAAACTCCGAAACTCCGAAACTCCAAAACTCCAAAACTCCGAAACTCCGAAACTCCAAAACTCCAAAACTCCGAAACTCCGAAACTCCGAAACTCCAAAACTCCGAAACTCCGAAACTCCGAAACTCCAAAACTCCGAAACTCCGAAACTCCGAAACTCCGAAACTCCGAAACTACAAAACTCCAAAACTCCCAAACTCCGAAACTCCAAAACTCCGAAACTCCAAAACTCCAAAACTCCAAAACTCCGAAACTCCGAAACTCCGAAACTCCGAAACTCCGAAACTCCGAAACTCCGAAACTCCAAAACTCCAAAACTCCAAAACTCCAAAACTCCAAAACTCCGAAACTCCAAAACTCCGAAACTCCAAAACTCCAAAACTCCGAAACTCCAAAACTCCGAATCTCCAAAACTCCAAAACTCCAAAACTCCAAAACTCCGAAACTCCAAAACTCCAAAACTCCAAAACTCCAAAACTCCAAAACTCCGAAACTCTGAAACTCCGAAACTCCAAAACTCCAAAACTCCGGAACTCCGAAACTCCAAAACTCCAAAACTCCGAAACTCCGAAACTCCGAAACTCCGAAACTCCAAAACTCCGAAACTCCGAAACTCCAAAACTCCAAAACTCCGAAACTCCGAAACTCCAAAACTCCGAAACTCCAAAACTCCAAAACTCCAAAACTCCGAAACTCCAAAACTCCGAAACTCCAAAACTCCAAAACTCCAAAACTCCAAAACTCCAAAACTCCGAAACTCCGAAACTCCGAAACTCCAAAACTCCAAAACTCCAAAACTCCAAAACTTCAAAACTCCGAAACTCCAAAACTCCGAAACTCCAAAACTCCAAAACTCCAAAACTCCAAAACTCCGAAACTCCAAAACTCCAAAACTCGAAAACTCCCAAACTCCAAAACTGCAAAACTCCAAAACTCCAAAACTCCGAAACTCCAAAACTCCAAAACTCCGAAACTCCGAAACTCCGAAACTCCAAAACTCCGAAACTCCGAAACTCCAAAACTCCGAAGCTCCAAAACTCCGAAACTCCGAAACTCCGAAACTCCGAAACTCCAAAACTCCAAAACTCCAAAACTCCGAAACTCCAAAACTCCGAAACTCCAAAACTCCGAAACTCCGAAACTCCAAAACTCCAAAACTCTAGAACTCCGAAACTCCAAAACTCCAAAACTCCAAAACTCCAAAACTCCAAAACTCCAAAACTCCGAAACTCCAAAACTCCGAAACTCCAAAACTCCAAAACTCCGAAACTCCAAAACTCCGAAACTCCAAAACTCCAAAACTCCAAAACTCCAAAACTCCAAAACTCCAAAACTCCAAAACTCCGAAACTCCGAAACTCCGAAACTCCGAAACTCCGAAACTCCGAAACTCCAAAACTCCAAAACTCCAAAACTCCGAAACTCCAAAACTCCGAAACTCCAAAACTCCAAAACTCCGAAACTCCAAAACTCCGAATCTCCAAAACTCCAAAACTCCAAAACTCCAAAACTCCAAAACTCCGAAACTCCAAAACTCCAAAACTCCAAAACTCCGAAACTCCGAAACTCCGAAACTCCAAAACTCCAAAACTCCGGAACTCCGAAACTCCAAAACTCCAAAACTCCAAAACTCCAAAACTCCAAAACTCCGAAACTCCGAAACTCCGAAACTCCAAAACTCCGAAACTCCGAAACTCCAAAACTCCGAAGCTCCAAAACTCCGAAACTCCGAAACTCCGAAACTCCGAAACTCCAAAACTCCAAAACTCCAAAACTCCGAAACTCCAAAACTCCGAAACTCCAAAACTCCGAAACTCCGAAACTCCAAAACTCCAAAACTCTAGAACTCCGAAACTCCAAAACTCCAAAACTCCAAAACTCCAAAACTCCAAAACTCCGAAACTCCAAAACTCCGAAACTCCAAAACTCCAAAACTCCAAAACTCCGAAACTCCAAAACTCCGAAACTCCAAAACTCCAAAACTCCAAAACTCCAAAACTCCAAAACTGCAAAACTCCAAAACTCCAAAACTCCAAAACTCCGAAACTCCGAAACTCCGAAACTCCAAAACTCCAAAACTCCGAAACTCCGAAACTCCAAAACTCCAAAACTCCGAAACTCCGAAACTCCGAAACTCCAAAACTCCGAAACTCCGAAACTCCGAAACTCCAAAACTCCGAAACTCCGAAACTCCGAAACTCCGAAACTCCGAAACTACAAAACTCCAAAACTCCCAAACTCCGAAACTCCAAAACTCCGAAACTCCAAAACTCCAAAACTCCAAAACTCCGAAACTCCGAAACTCCGAAACTCCGAAACTCCGAAACTCCGAAACTCCGAAACTCCAAAACTCCAAAACTCCAAAACTCCAAAACTCCAAAACTCCGAAACTCCAAAACTCCGAAACTCCAAAACTCCAAAACTCCGAAACTCCAAAACTCCGAATCTCCAAAACTCCAAAACTCCAAAACTCCAAAACTCCGAAACTCCAAAACTCCAAAACTCCAAAACTCCAAAACTCCAAAACTCCGAAACTCTGAAACTCCGAAACTCCAAAACTCCAAAACTCCGGAACTCCGAAACTCCAAAACTCCAAAACTCCGAAACTCCGAAACTCCGAAACTCCGAAACTCCAAAACTCCGAAACTCCGAAACTCCAAAACTCCAAAACTCCGAAACTCCGAAACTCCAAAACTCCGAAACTCCAAAACTCCAAAACTCCAAAACTCCGAAACTCCAAAACTCCGAAACTCCAAAACTCCAAAACTCCAAAACTCCAAAACTCCGAAACTCCAAAACTCCGAAACTCCAAAACTCCAAAACTCCAAAACTCCGAAACTCCAAAACTCCGAAACTCCAAAACTCCGAATCTCCAAAACTCCAAAACTCCAAAACTCCAAAACTCCGAAACTCCAAAACTCCAAAACTCCAAAACTCCAAAACTCCAAAACTCCGAAACTCCAAAACTCCAAAACTCCGGAACTCCGAAACTCCAAAACTCCAAAACTCCGAAACTCCGAAACTCCGAAACTCCGAAACTCCAAAACTCCGAAACTCCGAAACTCCGAAACTCCAAAACTCCGAAACTCCGAAACTCCGAAACTCCGAAACTCCGAAACTCCGAAACTCCAAAACTCCAAAACTCCAAAACTCCGAAACTCCAAAACTCCGAAACTCCAAAACTCCAAAACTCCAAAACTCCAAAACTCCGAAACTCCAAAACTCCGAAACTCCAAAACTCCAAAACTCCAAAACTCCGAAACTCCAAAACTCCGAAACTCCAAAACTCCGAAACTCCAAAACTCCAAAACTCCAAAACTCCAAAACTCCGAAACTCCAAAACTCCGAAACTCCAAAACTCCAAAACTCCAAAACTCCAAAACTCCAAAACTGCAAAACTCCAAAACTCCAAAACTCCAAAACTCCGAAACTCCGAAACTCCGAAACTCCAAAACTCCAAAACTCCGAAACTCCGAAACTCCAAAACTCCAAAACTCCGAAACTCCGAAACTCCGAAACTCCAAAACTCCGAAACTCCGAAACTCCGAAACTCCAAAACTCCGAAACTCCGAAACTCCGAAACTCCGAAACTACAAAACTCCAAAACTCCCAAACTCCGAAACTCCAAAACTCCGAAACTCCAAAACTCCAAAACTCCAAAACTCCAAAACTCCGAAACTCCAAAACTCCGAAACTCCAAAACTCCAAAACTCCAAAACTCCGAAACTCCAAAACTCCAAAACTCCGAAACTCCGAAACTCCAAAACTCCAAAACTCCAAAACTCCAAAACTCCGAAACTCCAAAACTCCAAAACTCCAAAACTCCAAAACTCCAAAACTCCGAAACTCCAAAACTCCAAAACTGCAAAACTCCAAAACTCCGAAACTCCAAAACTCCAAAACTCCGAAACTCCAAAACTCCGAAACTCCAAAACTCCAAAACTCCAAAACTCCAAAACTCCAAAACTCCAAAACTCCAAAACTCCGAAACTCCGAATCTCCGAAACTCCGAAACTCCGAAACTCCGAAACTTCAAAATTCCAAAACTCCAAAACTCCAAAACTCCAAAACTCCGAAACTCCAAAACTCCGAAACTCCAAAACTCCAAAACTCCGAAACTCCAAAACTCCGAATCTCCAAAACTCCAAAACTCCAAAACTCCAAAACTCCGAAACTCCAAAACTCCAAAACTCCAAAACTCCAAAACTCCAAAACTCCGAAACTCTGAAACTCCGAAACTCCAAAACTCCAAAACTCCGGAACTCCGAAACTCCAAAACTCCAAAACTCCGAAACTCCGAAACTCCGAAACTCCGAAACTCCAAAACTCCGAAACTCCGAAACTCCAAAACTCCAAAACTCCGAAACTCCCAAACTCCAAAACTCCGAAACTCCGAAACTCCGAAACTCCAAAACTCCAAAACTCCAAAACTCCGAAACTCCAAAACTCCGAAACTCCAAAACTCCAAAACTCCAAAACTCCAAAACTCCGAAACTCCAAAACTCCGAAACTCCAAAACTCCAAAACTCCAAAACTCCGAAACTCCGAAACTCCAAAACTCCGAAACTCCAAAACTCCAAAACTCCAAAACTCCAAAACTCCGAAACTCCAAAACTCCGAAACTCCAAAACTCCAAAACTCCAAAACTCCGAAACTCCAAAACTCCAAAACTCCAAAACTCCAAAACTCCAAAACTCCAAAACTGCAAAACTCCAAAACTCCAAAACTCCGAAACTCCAAAACTCCAAAACTCCAAAACTCCAAAACTCCGAAACTCCGAAACTCCGAAACTCCAAAACTCCGAAACTCCGAAACTCCAAAACTCCAAAACTCCAAAACTCCAAAACTCCGAAACTCCGAAACTCCGAAACTCCAAAACTCCAAAACTCCAAAACTCCAAAACTTCAAAACTCCGAAACTCCAAAACTCCGAAACTCCAAAACTCCAAAACTCCAAAACTCCAAAACTCCGAAACTCCAAAACTCCAAAACTCGAAAACTCCCAAACTCCAAAACTGCAAAACTCCAAAACTCCAAAACTCCGAAACTCCAAAACTCCAAAACTCCGAAACTCCGAAACTCCGAAACTCCAAAACTCCGAAACTCCGAAACTCCAAAACTCCGAAGCTCCAAAACTCCGAAACTCCGAAACTCCGAAACTCCGAAACTCCAAAACTCCAAAACTCCAAAACTCCGAAACTCCAAAACTCCGAAACTCCAAAACTCCGAAACTCCGAAACTCCAAAACTCCAAAACTCTAGAACTCCGAAACTCCAAAACTCCAAAACTCCAAAACTCCAAAACTCCAAAACTCCAAAACTCCGAAACTCCAAAACTCCGAAACTCCAAAACTCCAAAACTCCGAAACTCCAAAACTCCGAAACTCCAAAACTCCAAAACTCCAAAACTCCAAAACTCCAAAACTCCAAAACTCCGAAACTCCGAAACTCCGAAACTCCGAAACTCCGAAACTCCAAAACTCCAAAACTCCAAAACTCCGAAACTCCAAAACTCCGAAACTCCAAAACTCCAAAACTCCGAAACTCCAAAACTCCGAATCTCCAAAACTCCAAAACTCCAAAACTCCAAAACTCCAAAACTCCGAAACTCCAAAACTCCAAAACTCCAAAACTCCGAAACTCCGAAACTCCGAAACTCCAAAACTCCAAAACTCCGGAACTCCGAAACTCCAAAACTCCAAAACTCCAAAACTCCAAAACTCCGAAACTCCAAAACTCCGAAACTCCAAAACTCCAAAACTCCGAAACTCCAAAACTCCATATGTATCCATATGCCCGACAGATGGTGTTTTCCAAAACTCCGAAACTCCAAAACTCCAAAACTCCAAAACTCCAAAACTCCAAAACTCCAAAACTCCAAAACTCCGAAACTCCGAAACTCCGAAACTCCGAAACTCCGAAACTCCGAAACTCCAAAACTCCAAAACTCCAAAACTCCAAAACTCCAAAACTCCGAAACTCCAAAACTCCGAAACTCCAAAACTCCGAAACTCCAAAACTCCGAATCTCCAAAACTCCAAAACTCCAAAACTCCAAAACTCCGAAACTCCAAAACTCCAAAACTCCAAAACTCCAAAACTCCGAAACTCCGATACTCCGAAACTCCAAAACTCCAAAACTCCGGAACTCCGAAACTCCAAAACTCCAAAACTCCGAAACTCCGAAACTCCGAAACTCCGAAACTCCAAAACTCCGAAACTCCGAAACTCCGAAACTCCAAAACTCCGAAACTCCGAAACTCCGAAACTCCGAAACTCCGAAACTCCGAAACTCCAAAACTCCAAAACTCCAAAACTCCGAAACTCCAAAACTCCGAAACTCCAAAACTCCAAAACTCCAAAACTCCAAAACTCCAAAACTCCAAAACTCCGGAACTCCGAAACTCCAAAACTCCAAAACTCCGAAACTCCGAAACTCCGAAACTCCGAAACTCCAAAACTCCGAAACTCCGAAACTCCAAAACTCCAAAACTCCGAAACTCCGAAACTCCAAAACTCCGAAACTCCGAAACTCCGAAACTCCAAAACTCCAAAACTCCAAAACTCCGAAACTCCAAAACTCCGAAACTCCAAAACTCCAAAACTCCAAAACTCCAAAACTCCGAAACTCCAAAACTCCGAAACTCCAAAACTCCAAAACTCCAAAACTCCGAAACTCCGAAACTCCAAAACTCCGAAACTCCAAAACTCCAAAACTCCAAAACTCCAAAACTCCGAAACTCCAAAACTCCGAAACTCCAAAACTCCAAAACTCCAAAACTCCGAAACTCCAAAACTCCAAAACTCCAAAACTCCAAAACTCCAAAACTCCAAAACTGCAAAACTCCAAAACTCCAAAACTCCGAAACTCCAAAACTCCAAAACTCCAAAACTCCAAAACTCCGAAACTCCGAAACTCCGAAACTCCAAAACTCCGAAACTCCGAAACTCCAAAACTCCAAAACTCCAAAACTCCAAAACTCCGAAACTCCGAAACTCCGAAACTCCAAAACTCCAAAACTCCAAAACTCCAAAACTTCAAAACTCCGAAACTCCAAAACTCCGAAACTCCAAAACTCCAAAACTCCAAAACTCCAAAACTCCGAAACTCCAAAACTCCAAAACTCGAAAACTCCCAAACTCCAAAACTGCAAAACTCCAAAACTCCAAAACTCCGAAACTCCAAAACTCCAAAACTCCGAAACTCCGAAACTCCGAAACTCCAAAACTCCGAAACTCCGAAACTCCAAAACTCCGAAGCTCCAAAACTCCGAAACTCCGAAACTCCGAAACTCCGAAACTCCAAAACTCCAAAACTCCAAAACTCCGAAACTCCAAAACTCCGAAACTCCAAAACTCCGAAACTCCGAAACTCCAAAACTCCAAAACTCTAGAACTCCGAAACTCCAAAACTCCAAAACTCCAAAACTCCAAAACTCCAAAACTCCAAAACTCCGAAACTCCAAAACTCCGAAACTCCAAAACTCCAAAACTCCGAAACTCCAAAACTCCGAAACTCCAAAACTCCAAAACTCCAAAACTCCAAAACTCCAAAACTCCAAAACTCCAAAACTCCGAAACTCCGAAACTCCGAAACTCCGAAACTCCGAAACTCCGAAACTCCAAAACTCCAAAACTCCAAAACTCCGAAACTCCAAAACTCCGAAACTCCAAAACTCCAAAACTCCGAAACTCCAAAACTCCGAATCTCCAAAACTCCAAAACTCCAAAACTCCAAAACTCCAAAACTCCGAAACTCCAAAACTCCAAAACTCCAAAACTCCGAAACTCCGAAACTCCGAAACTCCAAAACTCCAAAACTCCGGAACTCCGAAACTCCAAAACTCCAAAACTCCAAAACTCCAAAACTCCGAAACTCCAAAACTCCGAAACTCCAAAACTCCAAAACTCCGAAACTCCAAAACTCCGAAACTCCAAAACTCCAAAACTCCAAAACTCCAAAACTCCAAAACTCCAAAACTCCAAAACTCCGAAACTCCGAAACTCCGAAACTCCGAAACTCCGAAACTCCGAAACTCCAAAACTCCAAAACTCCAAAACTCCAAAACTCCAAAACTCCGAAACTCCAAAACTCCGAAACTCCAAAACTCCGAAACTCCAAAACTCCGAATCTCCAAAACTCCAAAACTCCAAAACTCCAAAACTCCGAAACTCCAAAACTCCAAAACTCCAAAACTCCAAAACTCCGAAACTCCAAAACTCCAAAACTCCGGAACTCCGAAACTCCAAAACTCCAAAACTCCGAAACTCCGAAACTCCGAAACTCCGAAACTCCAAAACTCCGAAACTCCGAAACTCCGAAACTCCAAAACTCCGAAACTCCGAAACTCCGAAACTCCGAAACTCCGAAACTCCGAAACTCCAAAACTCCAAAACTCCAAAACTCCGAAACTCCAAAACTCCGAAACTCCAAAACTCCAAAACTCCAAAACTCCAAAACTCCGAAACTCCAAAACTCCGAAACTCCAAAACTCCAAAACTCCAAAACTCCGAAACTCCAAAACTCCGAAACTCCAAAACTCCGAAACTCCAAAACTCCAAAACTCCAAAACTCCAAAACTCCGAAACTCCAAAACTCCGAAACTCCAAAACTCCAAAACTCCAAAACTCCAAAACTCCAAAACTGCAAAACTCCAAAACTCCAAAACTCCAAAACTCCGAAACTCCGAAACTCCGAAACTCCAAAACTCCAAAACTCCGAAACTCCGAAACTCCAAAACTCCAAAACTCCGAAACTCCGAAACTCCGAAACTCCAAAACTCCGAAACTCCGAAACTCCGAAACTCCAAAACTCCGAAACTCCGAAACTCCGAAACTCCGAAACTACAAAACTCCAAAACTCCCAAACTCCGAAACTCCAAAACTCCGAAACTCCAAAACTCCAAAACTCCAAAACTCCAAAACTCCGAAACTCCAAAACTCCGAAACTCCAAAACTCCAAAACTCCAAAACTCCGAAACTCCAAAACTCCAAAACTCCGAAACTCCGAAACTCCAAAACTCCAAAACTCCAAAACTCCAAAACTCCGAAACTCCAAAACTCCAAAACTCCAAAACTCCAAAACTCCAAAACTCCAAAACTCCGAAACTCCAAAACTCCAAAACTGCAAAACTCCAAAACTCCGAAACTCCAAAACTCCAAAACTCCGAAACTCCAAAACTCCGAAACTCCAAAACTCCAAAACTCCAAAACTCCAAAACTCCAAAACTCCAAAACTCCAAAACTCCGAAACTCCGAATCTCCGAAACTCCGAAACTCCGAAACTCCGAAACTCCAAAACTCCAAAACTCCAAAACTCCAAAACTCCAAAACTCCGAAACTCCAAAACTCCGAAACTCCAAAACTCCAAAACTCCGAAACTCCAAAACTCCGAATCTCCAAAACTCCAAAACTCCAAAACTCCAAAACTCCGAAACTCCAAAACTCCAAAACTCCAAAACTCCAAAACTCCAAAACTCCGAAACTCTGAAACTCCGAAACTCCAAAACTCCAAAACTCCGGAACTCCGAAACTCCAAAACTCCAAAACTCCGAAACTCCGAAACTCCGAAACTCCGAAACTCCAAAACTCCGAAACTCCGAAACTCCAAAACTCCAAAACTCCGAAACTCCGAAACTCCAAAACTCCGAAACTCCGAAACTCCGAAACTCCAAAACTCCAAAACTCCAAAACTCCGAAACTCCAAAACTCCGAAACTCCAAAACTCCAAAACTCCAAAACTCCAAAACTCCGAAACTCCAAAACTCCGAAACTCCAAAACTCCAAAACTCCAAAACTCCGAAACTCCGAAACTCCAAAACTCCGAAACTCCAAAACTCCAAAACTCCAAAACTCCAAAACTCCGAAACTCCAAAACTCCGAAACTCCAAAACTCCAAAACTCCAAAACTCCGAAACTCCAAAACTCCAAAACTCCAAAACTCCAAAACTCCAAAACTCCAAAACTGCAAAACTCCAAAACTCCAAAACTCCGAAACTCCAAAACTCCAAAACTCCAAAACTCCAAAACTCCGAAACTCCGAAACTCCGAAACTCCAAAACTCCGAAACTCCGAAACTCCAAAACTCCAAAACTCCAAAACTCCAAAACTCCGAAACTCCGAAACTCCGAAACTCCAAAACTCCAAAACTCCAAAACTCCAAAACTTCAAAACTCCGAAACTCCAAAACTCCGAAACTCCAAAACTCCAAAACTCCAAAACTCCAAAACTCCGAAACTCCAAAACTCCAAAACTCGAAAACTCCCAAACTCCAAAACTGCAAAACTCCAAAACTCCAAAACTCCGAAACTCCAAAACTCCAAAACTCCGAAACTCCGAAACTCCGAAACTCCAAAACTCCGAAACTCCGAAACTCCAAAACTCCGAAGCTCCAAAACTCCGAAACTCCGAAACTCCGAAACTCCGAAACTCCAAAACTCCAAAACTCCAAAACTCCGAAACTCCAAAACTCCGAAACTCCAAAACTCCGAAACTCCGAAACTCCAAAACTCCAAAACTCTAGAACTCCGAAACTCCAAAACTCCAAAACTCCAAAACTCCAAAACTCCAAAACTCCAAAACTCCGAAACTCCAAAACTCCGAAACTCCAAAACTCCAAAACTCCGAAACTCCAAAACTCCGAAACTCCAAAACTCCAAAACTCCAAAACTCCAAAACTCCAAAACTCCAAAACTCCAAAACTCCGAAACTCCGAAACTCCGAAACTCCGAAACTCCGAAACTCCGAAACTCCAAAACTCCAAAACTCCAAAACTCCGAAACTCCAAAACTCCGAAACTCCAAAACTCCAAAACTCCGAAACTCCAAAACTCCGAATCTCCAAAACTCCAAAACTCCAAAACTCCAAAACTCCAAAACTCCGAAACTCCAAAACTCCAAAACTCCAAAACTCCGAAACTCCGAAACTCCGAAACTCCAAAACTCCAAAACTCCGGAACTCCGAAACTCCAAAACTCCAAAACTCCAAAACTCCAAAACTCCAAAACTCCGAAACTCCGAAACTCCGAAACTCCAAAACTCCGAAACTCCGAAACTCCAAAACTCCGAAGCTCCAAAACTCCGAAACTCCGAAACTCCGAAACTCCGAAACTCCAAAACTCCAAAACTCCAAAACTCCGAAACTCCAAAACTCCGAAACTCCAAAACTCCGAAACTCCGAAACTCCAAAACTCCAAAACTCTAGAACTCCGAAACTCCAAAACTCCAAAACTCCAAAACTCCAAAACTCCAAAACTCCAAAACTCCGAAACTCCAAAACTCCGAAACTCCAAAACTCCAAAACTCCAAAACTCCGAAACTCCAAAACTCCGAAACTCCAAAACTCCAAAACTCCAAAACTCCAAAACTCCAAAACTGCAAAACTCCAAAACTCCAAAACTCCAAAACTCCGAAACTCCGAAACTCCGAAACTCCAAAACTCCAAAACTCCGAAACTCCGAAACTCCAAAACTCCAAAACTCCGAAACTCCGAAACTCCGAAACTCCAAAACTCCGAAACTCCGAAACTCCGAAACTCCAAAACTCCGAAACTCCGAAACTCCGAAACTCCGAAACTCCGAAACTACAAAACTCCAAAACTCCCAAACTCCGAAACTCCAAAACTCCGAAACTCCAAAACTCCAAAACTCCAAAACTCCGAAACTCCGAAACTCCGAAACTCCGAAACTCCGAAACTCCGAAACTCCGAAACTCCAAAACTCCAAAACTCCAAAACTCCAAAACTCCAAAACTCCGAAACTCCAAAACTCCGAAACTCCAAAACTCCAAAACTCCGAAACTCCAAAACTCCGAATCTCCAAAACTCCAAAACTCCAAAACTCCAAAACTCCGAAACTCCAAAACTCCAAAACTCCAAAACTCCAAAACTCCAAAACTCCGAAACTCTGAAACTCCGAAACTCCAAAACTCCAAAACTCCGGAACTCCGAAACTCCAAAACTCCAAAACTCCAAAACTCCGAAACTCCGAAACTCCGAAACTCCGAAACTCCAAAACTCCGAAACTCCGAAACTCCAAAACTCCAAAACTCCGAAACTCCGAAACTCCAAAACTCCGAAACTCCAAAACTCCAAAACTCCAAAACTCCGAAACTCCAAAACTCCGAAACTCCAAAACTCCAAAACTCCAAAACTCCAAAACTCCAAAACTCCGAAACTCCGAAACTCCGAAACTCCAAAACTCCAAAACTCCAAAACTCCAAAACTTCAAAACTCCGAAACTCCAAAACTCCGAAACTCCAAAACTCCAAAACTCCAAAACTCCAAAACTCCGAAACTCCAAAACTCCAAAACTCGAAAACTCCCAAACTCCAAAACTGCAAAACTCCAAAACTCCAAAACTCCGAAACTCCAAAACTCCAAAACTCCGAAACTCCGAAACTCCGAAACTCCAAAACTCCGAAACTCCGAAACTCCAAAACTCCGAAGCTCCAAAACTCCGAAACTCCGAAACTCCGAAACTCCGAAACTCCAAAACTCCAAAACTCCAAAACTCCGAAACTCCAAAACTCCGAAACTCCAAAACTCCGAAACTCCGAAACTCCAAAACTCCAAAACTCTAGAACTCCGAAACTCCAAAACTCCAAAACTCCAAAACTCCAAAACTCCAAAACTCCAAAACTCCGAAACTCCAAAACTCCGAAACTCCAAAACTCCAAAACTCCGAAACTCCAAAACTCCGAAACTCCAAAACTCCAAAACTCCAAAACTCCAAAACTCCAAAACTCCAAAACTCCGAAACTCCGAAACTCCGAAACTCCGAAACTCCGAAACTCCGAAACTCCAAAACTCCAAAACTCCAAAACTCCGAAACTCCAAAACTCCGAAACTCCAAAACTCCAAAACTCCGAAACTCCAAAACTCCGAATCTCCAAAACTCCAAAACTCCAAAACTCCAAAACTCCAAAACTCCGAAACTCCAAAACTCCAAAACTCCAAAACTCCGAAACTCCGAAACTCCGAAACTCCAAAACTCCAAAACTCCGGAACTCCGAAACTCCAAAACTCCAAAACTCCAAAACTCCAAAACTCCAAAACTCCGAAACTCCGAAACTCCGAAACTCCAAAACTCCGAAACTCCGAAACTCCAAAACTCCGAAGCTCCAAAACTCCGAAACTCCGAAACTCCGAAACTCCGAAACTCCAAAACTCCAAAACTCCAAAACTCCGAAACTCCAAAACTCCGAAACTCCAAAACTCCGAAACTCCGAAACTCCAAAACTCCAAAACTCTAGAACTCCGAAACTCCAAAACTCCAAAACTCCAAAACTCCAAAACTCCAAAACTCCAAAACTCCGAAACTCCAAAACTCCGAAACTCCAAAACTCCAAAACTCCAAAACTCCGAAACTCCAAAACTCCGAAACTCCAAAACTCCAAAACTCCAAAACTCCAAAACTCCAAAACTGCAAAACTCCAAAACTCCAAAACTCCAAAACTCCGAAACTCCGAAACTCCGAAACTCCAAAACTCCAAAACTCCGAAACTCCGAAACTCCAAAACTCCAAAACTCCGAAACTCCGAAACTCCGAAACTCCAAAACTCCGAAACTCCGAAACTCCGAAACTCCAAAACTCCGAAACTCCGAAACTCCGAAACTCCGAAACTCCGAAACTACAAAACTCCAAAACTCCCAAACTCCGAAACTCCAAAACTCCGAAACTCCAAAACTCCAAAACTCCAAAACTCCGAAACTCCGAAACTCCGAAACTCCGAAACTCCGAAACTCCGAAACTCCGAAACTCCAAAACTCCAAAACTCCAAAACTCCAAAACTCCAAAACTCCGAAACTCCAAAACTCCGAAACTCCAAAACTCCAAAACTCCGAAACTCCAAAACTCCGAATCTCCAAAACTCCAAAACTCCAAAACTCCAAAACTCCGAAACTCCAAAACTCCAAAACTCCAAAACTCCAAAACTCCAAAACTCCGAAACTCTGAAACTCCGAAACTCCAAAACTCCAAAACTCCGGAACTCCGAAACTCCAAAACTCCAAAACTCCGAAACTCCGAAACTCCGAAACTCCGAAACTCCAAAACTCCGAAACTCCGAAACTCCAAAACTCCAAAACTCCGAAACTCCGAAACTCCAAAACTCCGAAACTCCAAAACTCCAAAACTCCAAAACTCCGAAACTCCAAAACTCCGAAACTCCAAAACTCCAAAACTCCAAAACTCCAAAACTCCGAAACTCCAAAACTCCGAAACTCCAAAACTCCAAAACTCCAAAACTCCGAAACTCCAAAACTCCGAAACTCCAAAACTCCGAATCTCCAAAACTCCAAAACTCCAAAACTCCAAAACTCCGAAACTCCAAAACTCCAAAACTCCAAAACTCCAAAACTCCAAAACTCCGAAACTCCAAAACTCCAAAACTCCGGAACTCCGAAACTCCAAAACTCCAAAACTCCGAAACTCCGAAACTCCGAAACTCCGAAACTCCAAAACTCCGAAACTCCGAAACTCCGAAACTCCAAAACTCCGAAACTCCGAAACTCCGAAACTCCGAAACTCCGAAACTCCGAAACTCCAAAACTCCAAAACTCCAAAACTCCGAAACTCCAAAACTCCGAAACTCCAAAACTCCAAAACTCCAAAACTCCAAAACTCCGAAACTCCAAAACTCCGAAACTCCAAAACTCCAAAACTCCAAAACTCCGAAACTCCAAAACTCCGAAACTCCAAAACTCCGAAACTCCAAAACTCCAAAACTCCAAAACTCCAAAACTCCGAAACTCCAAAACTCCGAAACTCCAAAACTCCAAAACTCCAAAACTCCAAAACTCCAAAACTGCAAAACTCCAAAACTCCAAAACTCCAAAACTCCGAAACTCCGAAACTCCGAAACTCCAAAACTCCAAAACTCCGAAACTCCGAAACTCCAAAACTCCAAAACTCCGAAACTCCGAAACTCCGAAACTCCAAAACTCCGAAACTCCGAAACTCCGAAACTCCAAAACTCCGAAACTCCGAAACTCCGAAACTCCGAAACTACAAAACTCCAAAACTCCCAAACTCCGAAACTCCAAAACTCCGAAACTCCAAAACTCCAAAACTCCAAAACTCCAAAACTCCGAAACTCCAAAACTCCGAAACTCCAAAACTCCAAAACTCCAAAACTCCGAAACTCCAAAACTCCAAAACTCCGAAACTCCGAAACTCCAAAACTCCAAAACTCCAAAACTCCAAAACTCCGAAACTCCAAAACTCCAAAACTCCAAAACTCCAAAACTCCAAAACTCCGAAACTCCAAAACTCCAAAACTGCAAAACTCCAAAACTCCGAAACTCCAAAACTCCAAAACTCCGAAACTCCAAAACTCCGAAACTCCAAAACTCCAAAACTCCAAAACTCCAAAACTCCAAAACTCCAAAACTCCAAAACTCCGAAACTCCGAATCTCCGAAACTCCGAAACTCCGAAACTCCGAAACTTCAAAATTCCAAAACTCCAAAACTCCAAAACTCCAAAACTCCGAAACTCCAAAACTCCGAAACTCCAAAACTCCAAAACTCCGAAACTCCAAAACTCCGAATCTCCAAAACTCCAAAACTCCAAAACTCCAAAACTCCGAAACTCCAAAACTCCAAAACTCCAAAACTCCAAAACTCCAAAACTCCGAAACTCTGAAACTCCGAAACTCCAAAACTCCAAAACTCCGGAACTCCGAAACTCCAAAACTCCAAAACTCCGAAACTCCGAAACTCCGAAACTCCGAAACTCCAAAACTCCGAAACTCCGAAACTCCAAAACTCCAAAACTCCGAAACTCCGAAACTCCAAAACTCCGAAACTCCGAAACTCCGAAACTCCAAAACTCCAAAACTCCAAAACTCCGAAACTCCAAAACTCCGAAACTCCAAAACTCCAAAACTCCAAAACTC
This sequence comes from Amblyomma mixtum, assembly GCF_055824585.1. Taxonomy (NCBI): domain Eukaryota; kingdom Metazoa; phylum Arthropoda; class Arachnida; order Ixodida; family Ixodidae; genus Amblyomma; species Amblyomma mixtum. Next base: position 5,369,086 of record NW_028317651.1, on the reverse strand, counting down.
CAAAACTCCGAAACTCCAAAACTCCGAAACTCCAAAACTCCAAAACTCCAAAACTCCGAAACTCCGAAACTCCAAAACTCCGAAACTCCAAAACTCCAAAACTCCAAAACTCCAAAACTCCGAAACTCCAAAACTCCGAAACTCCAAAACTCCAAAACTCCAAAACTCCGAAACTCCAAAACTCCAAAACTCCAAAACTCCAAAACTCCAAAACTCCAAAACTGCAAAACTCCAAAACTCCAAAACTCCGAAACTCCAAAACTCCAAAACTCCAAAACTCCAAAACTCCGAAACTCCGAAACTCCGAAACTCCAAAACTCCGAAACTCCGAAACTCCAAAACTCCAAAACTCCAAAACTCCAAAACTCCGAAACTCCGAAACTCCGAAACTCCAAAACTCCAAAACTCCAAAACTCCAAAACTTCAAAACTCCGAAACTCCAAAACTCCGAAACTCCAAAACTCCAAAACTCCAAAACTCCAAAACTCCGAAACTCCAAAACTCCAAAACTCGAAAACTCCCAAACTCCAAAACTGCAAAACTCCAAAACTCCAAAACTCCGAAACTCCAAAACTCCAAAACTCCGAAACTCCGAAACTCCGAAACTCCAAAACTCCGAAACTCCGAAACTCCAAAACTCCGAAGCTCCAAAACTCCGAAACTCCGAAACTCCGAAACTCCGAAACTCCAAAACTCCAAAACTCCAAAACTCCGAAACTCCAAAACTCCGAAACTCCAAAACTCCGAAACTCCGAAACTCCAAAACTCCAAAACTCTAGAACTCCGAAACTCCAAAACTCCAAAACTCCAAAACTCCAAAACTCCAAAACTCCAAAACTCCGAAACTCCAAAACTCCGAAACTCCAAAACTCCAAAACTCCGAAACTCCAAAACTCCGAAACTCCAAAACTCCAAAACTCCAAAACTCCAAAACTCCAAAACTCCAAAACTCCGAAACTCCGAAACTCCGAAACTCCGAAACTCCGAAACTCCAAAACTCCAAAACTCCAAAACTCCGAAACTCCAAAACTCCGAAACTCCAAAACTCCAAAACTCCGAAACTCCAAAACTCCGAATCTCCAAAACTCCAAAACTCCAAAACTCCAAAACTCCAAAACTCCGAAACTCCAAAACTCCAAAACTCCAAAACTCCGAAACTCCGAAACTCCGAAACTCCAAAACTCCAAAACTCCGGAACTCCGAAACTCCAAAACTCCAAAACTCCAAAACTCCAAAACTCCGAAACTCCAAAACTCCGAAACTCCAAAACTCCAAAACTCCGAAACTCCAAAACTCCATATGTATCCATATGCCCGACAGATGGTGTTTTCCAAAACTCCGAAACTCCAAAACTCCAAAACTCCAAAACTCCAAAACTCCAAAACTCCAAAACTCCAAAACTCCGAAACTCCGAAACTCCGAAACTCCGAAACTCCGAAACTCCGAAACTCCAAAACTCCAAAACTCCAAAACTCCAAAACTCCAAAACTCCGAAACTCCAAAACTCCGAAACTCCAAAACTCCGAAACTCCAAAACTCCGAATCTCCAAAACTCCAAAACTCCAAAACTCCAAAACTCCGAAACTCCAAAACTCCAAAACTCCAAAACTCCAAAACTCCGAAACTCCGATACTCCGAAACTCCAAAACTCCAAAACTCCGGAACTCCGAAACTCCAAAACTCCAAAACTCCGAAACTCCGAAACTCCGAAACTCCGAAACTCCAAAACTCCGAAACTCCGAAACTCCGAAACTCCAAAACTCCGAAACTCCGAAACTCCGAAACTCCGAAACTCCGAAACTCCGAAACTCCAAAACTCCAAAACTCCAAAACTCCGAAACTCCAAAACTCCGAAACTCCAAAACTCCAAAACTCCAAAACTCCAAAACTCCAAAACTCCAAAACTCCGGAACTCCGAAACTCCAAAACTCCAAAACTCCGAAACTCCGAAACTCCGAAACTCCGAAACTCCAAAACTCCGAAACTCCGAAACTCCAAAACTCCAAAACTCCGAAACTCCGAAACTCCAAAACTCCGAAACTCCGAAACTCCGAAACTCCAAAACTCCAAAACTCCAAAACTCCGAAACTCCAAAACTCCGAAACTCCAAAACTCCAAAACTCCAAAACTCCAAAACTCCGAAACTCCAAAACTCCGAAACTCCAAAACTCCAAAACTCCAAAACTCCGAAACTCCGAAACTCCAAAACTCCGAAACTCCAAAACTCCAAAACTCCAAAACTCCAAAACTCCGAAACTCCAAAACTCCGAAACTCCAAAACTCCAAAACTCCAAAACTCCGAAACTCCAAAACTCCAAAACTCCAAAACTCCAAAACTCCAAAACTCCAAAACTGCAAAACTCCAAAACTCCAAAACTCCGAAACTCCAAAACTCCAAAACTCCAAAACTCCAAAACTCCGAAACTCCGAAACTCCGAAACTCCAAAACTCCGAAACTCCGAAACTCCAAAACTCCAAAACTCCAAAACTCCAAAACTCCGAAACTCCGAAACTCCGAAACTCCAAAACTCCAAAACTCCAAAACTCCAAAACTTCAAAACTCCGAAACTCCAAAACTCCGAAACTCCAAAACTCCAAAACTCCAAAACTCCAAAACTCCGAAACTCCAAAACTCCAAAACTCGAAAACTCCCAAACTCCAAAACTGCAAAACTCCAAAACTCCAAAACTCCGAAACTCCAAAACTCCAAAACTCCGAAACTCCGAAACTCCGAAACTCCAAAACTCCGAAACTCCGAAACTCCAAAACTCCGAAGCTCCAAAACTCCGAAACTCCGAAACTCCGAAACTCCGAAACTCCAAAACTCCAAAACTCCAAAACTCCGAAACTCCAAAACTCCGAAACTCCAAAACTCCGAAACTCCGAAACTCCAAAACTCCAAAACTCTAGAACTCCGAAACTCCAAAACTCCAAAACTCCAAAACTCCAAAACTCCAAAACTCCAAAACTCCGAAACTCCAAAACTCCGAAACTCCAAAACTCCAAAACTCCGAAACTCCAAAACTCCGAAACTCCAAAACTCCAAAACTCCAAAACTCCAAAACTCCAAAACTCCAAAACTCCAAAACTCCGAAACTCCGAAACTCCGAAACTCCGAAACTCCGAAACTCCGAAACTCCAAAACTCCAAAACTCCAAAACTCCGAAACTCCAAAACTCCGAAACTCCAAAACTCCAAAACTCCGAAACTCCAAAACTCCGAATCTCCAAAACTCCAAAACTCCAAAACTCCAAAACTCCAAAACTCCGAAACTCCAAAACTCCAAAACTCCAAAACTCCGAAACTCCGAAACTCCGAAACTCCAAAACTCCAAAACTCCGGAACTCCGAAACTCCAAAACTCCAAAACTCCAAAACTCCAAAACTCCGAAACTCCAAAACTCCGAAACTCCAAAACTCCAAAACTCCGAAACTCCAAAACTCCGAAACTCCAAAACTCCAAAACTCCAAAACTCCAAAACTCCAAAACTCCAAAACTCCAAAACTCCGAAACTCCGAAACTCCGAAACTCCGAAACTCCGAAACTCCGAAACTCCAAAACTCCAAAACTCCAAAACTCCAAAACTCCAAAACTCCGAAACTCCAAAACTCCGAAACTCCAAAACTCCGAAACTCCAAAACTCCGAATCTCCAAAACTCCAAAACTCCAAAACTCCAAAACTCCGAAACTCCAAAACTCCAAAACTCCAAAACTCCAAAACTCCGAAACTCCGATACTCCGAAACTCCAAAACTCCAAAACTCCGGAACTCCGAAACTCCAAAACTCCAAAACTCCGAAACTCCGAAACTCCGAAACTCCGAAACTTCAAAACTCCGAAACTCCGAAACTCCGAAACTCCAAAACTCCGAAACTCCGAAACTCCGAAACTCCGAAACTCCGAAACTCCAAAACTCCAAAACTCCAAAACTCCGAAACTCCAAAACTCCGAAACTCCAAAACTCCAAAACTCCAAAACTCCAAAACTCCGAAACTCCAAAACTCCGAAACTCCAAAACTCCAAAACTCCAAAACTCCGAAACTCCAAAACTCCGAAACTCCAAAACTCCGAAACTCCAAAACTCCAAAACTCCAAAACTCCAAAACTCCGAAACTCCAAAACTCCGAAACTCCAAAACTCCAAAACTCCAAAACTCCAAAACTCCAAAACTGCAAAACTCCAAAACTCCAAAACTCCAAAACTCCGAAACTCCGAAACTCCGAAACTCCAAAACTCCAAAACTCCGAAACTCCGAAACTCCAAAACTCCAAAACTCCGAAACTCCGAAACTCCGAAACTCCAAAACTCCGAAACTCCGAAACTCCGAAACTCCAAAACTCCGAAACTCCGAAACTCCGAAACTCCGAAACTCCGAAACTACAAAACTCCAAAACTCCCAAACTCCGAAACTCCAAAACTCCGAAACTCCAAAACTCCAAAACTCCAAAACTCCAAAACTCCGAAACTCCAAAACTCCGAAACTCCAAAACTCCAAAACTCCAAAACTCCGAAACTCCAAAACTCCAAAACTCCGAAACTCCGAAACTCCAAAACTCCAAAACTCCAAAACTCCAAAACTCCGAAACTCCAAAACTCCAAAACTCCAAAACTCCAAAACTCCAAAACTCCAAAACTCCGAAACTCCAAAACTCCAAAACTGCAAAACTCCAAAACTCCGAAACTCCAAAACTCCAAAACTCCGAAACTCCAAAACTCCGAAACTCCAAAACTCCAAAACTCCAAAACTCCAAAACTCCAAAACTCCAAAACTCCAAAACTCCGAAACTCCGAAACTCCGAAACTCCGAAACTCCGAAACTCCGAAACTCCAAAACTCCAAAACTCCAAAACTCCAAAACTCCAAAACTCCGAAACTCCAAAACTCCGAAACTCCAAAACTCCAAAACTCCGAAACTCCAAAACTCCGAATCTCCAAAACTCCAAAACTCCAAAACTCCAAAACTCCGAAACTCCAAAACTCCAAAACTCCAAAACTCCAAAACTCCAAAACTCCGAAACTCTGAAACTCCGAAACTCCAAAACTCCAAAACTCCGGAACTCCGAAACTCCAAAACTCCAAAACTCCGAAACTCCGAAACTCCGAAACTCCGAAACTCCAAAACTCCGAAACTCCGAAACTCCAAAACTCCAAAACTCCGAAACTCCGAAACTCCAAAACTCCGAAACTCCGAAACTCCGAAACTCCAAAACTCCAAAACTCCAAAACTCCGAAACTCCAAAACTCCGAAACTCCAAAACTCCAAAACTCCAAAACTCCAAAACTCCGAAACTCCAAAACTCCGAAACTCCAAAACTCCAAAACTCCAAAACTCCGAAACTCCGAAACTCCAAAACTCCGAAACTCCAAAACTCCAAAACTCCAAAACTCCAAAACTCCGAAACTCCAAAACTCCGAAACTCCAAAACTCCAAAACTCCAAAACTCCGAAACTCCAAAACTCCAAAACTCCAAAACTCCAAAACTCCAAAACTCCAAAACTGCAAAACTCCAAAACTCCAAAACTCCGAAACTCCAAAACTCCAAAACTCCAAAACTCCAAAACTCCGAAACTCCGAAACTCCGAAACTCCAAAACTCCGAAACTCCGAAACTCCAAAACTCCAAAACTCCAAAACTCCAAAACTCCGAAACTCCGAAACTCCGAAACTCCAAAACTCCAAAACTCCAAAACTCCAAAACTTCAAAACTCCGAAACTCCAAAACTCCGAAACTCCAAAACTCCAAAACTCCAAAACTCCAAAACTCCGAAACTCCAAAACTCCAAAACTCGAAAACTCCCAAACTCCAAAACTGCAAAACTCCAAAACTCCAAAACTCCGAAACTCCAAAACTCCAAAACTCCGAAACTCCGAAACTCCGAAACTCCAAAACTCCGAAACTCCGAAACTCCAAAACTCCGAAGCTCCAAAACTCCGAAACTCCGAAACTCCGAAACTCCGAAACTCCAAAACTCCAAAACTCCAAAACTCCGAAACTCCAAAACTCCGAAACTCCAAAACTCCGAAACTCCGAAACTCCAAAACTCCAAAACTCTAGAACTCCGAAACTCCAAAACTCCAAAACTCCAAAACTCCAAAACTCCAAAACTCCAAAACTCCGAAACTCCAAAACTCCGAAACTCCAAAACTCCAAAACTCCGAAACTCCAAAACTCCGAAACTCCAAAACTCCAAAACTCCAAAACTCCAAAACTCCAAAACTCCAAAACTCCAAAACTCCGAAACTCCGAAACTCCGAAACTCCGAAACTCCGAAACTCCGAAACTCCAAAACTCCAAAACTCCAAAACTCCGAAACTCCAAAACTCCGAAACTCCAAAACTCCAAAACTCCGAAACTCCAAAACTCCGAATCTCCAAAACTCCAAAACTCCAAAACTCCAAAACTCCAAAACTCCGAAACTCCAAAACTCCAAAACTCCAAAACTCCGAAACTCCGAAACTCCGAAACTCCAAAACTCCAAAACTCCGGAACTCCGAAACTCCAAAACTCCAAAACTCCAAAACTCCAAAACTCCGAAACTCCAAAACTCCGAAACTCCAAAACTCCAAAACTCCGAAACTCCAAAACTCCGAAACTCCAAAACTCCAAAACTCCAAAACTCCAAAACTCCAAAACTCCAAAACTCCAAAACTCCGAAACTCCGAAACTCCGAAACTCCGAAACTCCGAAACTCCGAAACTCCAAAACTCCAAAACTCCAAAACTCCAAAACTCCAAAACTCCGAAACTCCAAAACTCCGAAACTCCAAAACTCCGAAACTCCAAAACTCCAAAACTCCGAAACTCCGATACTCCGAAACTCCAAAACTCCAAAACTCCGGAACTCCGAAACTCCAAAACTCCAAAACTCCGAAACTCCGAAACTCCGAAACTCCGAAACTCCAAAACTCCGAAACTCCGAAACTCCGAAACTCCAAAACTCCGAAACTCCGAAACTCCGAAACTCCGAAACTCCGAAACTCCGAAACTCCAAAACTCCAAAACTCCAAAACTCCGAAACTCCAAAACTCCGAAACTCCAAAACTCCAAAACTCCAAAACTCCAAAACTCCGAAACTCCAAAACTCCGAAACTCCAAAACTCCAAAACTCCAAAACTCCGAAACTCCAAAACTCCGAAACTCCAAAACTCCGAAACTCCAAAACTCCAAAACTCCAAAACTCCGAAACTCCAAAACTCCGAAACTCCAAAACTCCAAAACTCCAAAACTCCAAAACTCCAAAACTGCAAAACTCCAAAACTCCAAAACTCCAAAACTCCGAAACTCCGAAACTCCGAAACTCCAAAACTCCAAAACTCCGAAACTCCGAAACTCCAAAACTCCAAAACTCCGAAACTCCGAAACTCCGAAACTCCAAAACTCCGAAACTCCGAAACTCCGAAACTCCAAAACTCCGAAACTCCGAAACTCCGAAACTCCGAAACTCCGAAACTACAAAACTCCAAAACTCCCAAACTCCGAAACTCCAAAACTCCGAAACTCCAAAACTCCAAAACTCCAAAACTCCGAAACTCCGAAACTCCGAAACTCCGAAACTCCGAAACTCCGAAACTCCGAAACTCCAAAACTCCAAAACTCCAAAACTCCAAAACTCCAAAACTCCGAAACTCCAAAACTCCGAAACTCCAAAACTCCAAAACTCCGAAACTCCAAAACTCCGAATCTCCAAAACTCCAAAACTCCAAAACTCCAAAACTCCGAAACTCCAAAACTCCAAAACTCCAAAACTCCAAAACTCCAAAACTCCGAAACTCTGAAACTCCGAAACTCCAAAACTCCAAAACTCCGGAACTCCGAAACTCCAAAACTCCAAAACTCCGAAACTCCGAAACTCCGAAACTCCGAAACTCCAAAACTCCGAAACTCCGAAACTCCAAAACTCCAAAACTCCGAAACTCCGAAACTCCAAAACTCCGAAACTCCAAAACTCCAAAACTCCAAAACTCCGAAACTCCAAAACTCCGAAACTCCAAAACTCCAAAACTCCAAAACTCCAAAACTCCGAAACTCCAAAACTCCGAAACTCCAAAACTCCAAAACTCCAAAACTCCGAAACTCCAAAACTCCGAAACTCCAAAACTCCGAATCTCCAAAACTCCAAAACTCCAAAACTCCAAAACTCCGAAACTCCAAAACTCCAAAACTCCAAAACTCCAAAACTCCAAAACTCCGAAACTCCAAAACTCCAAAACTCCGGAACTCCGAAACTCCAAAACTCCAAAACTCCGAAACTCCGAAACTCCGAAACTCCGAAACTCCAAAACTCCGAAACTCCGAAACTCCGAAACTCCAAAACTCCGAAACTCCGAAACTCCGAAACTCCGAAACTCCGAAACTCCGAAACTCCAAAACTCCAAAACTCCAAAACTCCGAAACTCCAAAACTCCGAAACTCCAAAACTCCAAAACTCCAAAACTCCAAAACTCCGAAACTCCAAAACTCCGAAACTCCAAAACTCCAAAACTCCAAAACTCCGAAACTCCAAAACTCCGAAACTCCAAAACTCCGAAACTCCAAAACTCCAAAACTCCAAAACTCCAAAACTCCGAAACTCCAAAACTCCGAAACTCCAAAACTCCAAAACTCCAAAACTCCAAAACTCCAAAACTGCAAAACTCCAAAACTCCAAAACTCCAAAACTCCGAAACTCCGAAACTCCGAAACTCCAAAACTCCAAAACTCCGAAACTCCGAAACTCCAAAACTCCAAAACTCCGAAACTCCGAAACTCCGAAACTCCAAAACTCCGAAACTCCGAAACTCCGAAACTCCAAAACTCCGAAACTCCGAAACTCCGAAACTCCGAAACTACAAAACTCCAAAACTCCGAAACTCCGAAACTCCAAAACTCCGAAACTCCAAAACTCCAAAACTCCAAAACTCCAAAACTCCGAAACTCCAAAACTCCGAAACTCCAAAACTCCAAAACTCCAAAACTCCGAAACTCCAAAACTCCAAAACTCCGAAACTCCAAAACTCCAAAACTCCAAAACTCCAAAACTCCGAAACTCCAAAACTCCAAAACTCCAAAACTCCAAAACTCCAAAACTCCAAAACTCCGAAACTCCAAAACTCCAAAACTGCAAAACTCCAAAACTCCGAAACTCCAAAACTCCAAAACTCCGAAACTCCAAAACTCCGAAACTCCAAAACTCCAAAACTCCAAAACTCCAAAACTCCAAAACTCCAAAACTCCAAAACTCCGAAACTCCGAATCTCCGAAACTCCGAAACTCCGAAACTCCGAAACTCCAAAACTCCAAAACTCCAAAACTCCAAAACTCCAAAACTCCGAAACTCCAAAACTCCGAAACTCCAAAACTCCAAAACTCCGAAACTCCAAAACTCCGAATCTCCAAAACTCCAAAACTCCAAAACTCCAAAACTCCGAAACTCCAAAACTCCAAAACTCCAAAACTCCAAAACTCCAAAACTCCGAAACTCTGAAACTCCGAAACTCCAAAACTCCAAAACTCCGGAACTCCGAAACTCCAAAACTCCAAAACTCCGAAACTCCGAAACTCCGAAACTCCGAAACTCCAAAACTCCGAAACTCCGAAACTCCAAAACTCCAAAACTCCGAAACTCCGAAACTCCAAAACTCCGAAACTCCGAAACTCCGAAACTCCAAAACTCCAAAACTCCAAAACTCCGAAACTCCAAAACTCCGAAACTCCAAAACTCCAAAACTCCAAAACTCCAAAACTCCGAAACTCCAAAACTCCGAAACTCCAAAACTCCAAAACTCCAAAACTCCGAAACTCCGAAACTCCAAAACTCCGAAACTCCAAAACTCCAAAACTCCAAAACTCCAAAACTCCGAAACTCCAAAACTCCGAAACTCCAAAACTCCAAAACTCCAAAACTCCGAAACTCCAAAACTCCAAAACTCCAAAACTCCAAAACTCCAAAACTCCAAAACTGCAAAACTCCAAAACTCCAAAACTCCGAAACTCCAAAACTCCAAAACTCCAAAACTCCAAAACTCCGAAACTCCGAAACTCCGAAACTCCAAAACTCCGAAACTCCGAAACTCCAAAACTCCAAAACTCCAAAACTCCAAAACTCCGAAACTCCGAAACTCCGAAACTCCAAAACTCCAAAACTCCAAAACTCCAAAACTTCAAAACTCCGAAACTCCAAAACTCCGAAACTCCAAAACTCCAAAACTCCAAAACTCCAAAACTCCGAAACTCCAAAACTCCAAAACTCGAAAACTCCCAAACTCCAAAACTGCAAAACTCCAAAACTCCAAAACTCCGAAACTCCAAAACTCCAAAACTCCGAAACTCCGAAACTCCGAAACTCCAAAACTCCGAAACTCCGAAACTCCAAAACTCCGAAGCTCCAAAACTCCGAAACTCCGAAACTCCGAAACTCCGAAACTCCAAAACTCCAAAACTCCAAAACTCCGAAACTCCAAAACTCCGAAACTCCAAAACTCCGAAACTCCGAAACTCCAAAACTCCAAAACTCTAGAACTCCGAAACTCCAAAACTCCAAAACTCCAAAACTCCAAAACTCCAAAACTCCAAAACTCCGAAACTCCAAAACTCCGAAACTCCAAAACTCCAAAACTCCGAAACTCCAAAACTCCGAAACTCCAAAACTCCAAAACTCCAAAACTCCAAAACTCCAAAACTCCAAAACTCCAAAACTCCGAAACTCCGAAACTCCGAAACTCCGAAACTCCGAAACTCCGAAACTCCAAAACTCCAAAACTCCAAAACTCCGAAACTCCAAAACTCCGAAACTCCAAAACTCCAAAACTCCGAAACTCCAAAACTCCGAATCTCCAAAACTCCAAAACTCCAAAACTCCAAAACTCCAAAACTCCGAAACTCCAAAACTCCAAAACTCCAAAACTCCGAAACTCCGAAACTCCGAAACTCCAAAACTCCAAAACTCCGGAACTCCGAAACTCCAAAACTCCAAAACTCCAAAACTCCAAAACTCCAAAACTCCGAAACTCCGAAACTCCGAAACTCCAAAACTCCGAAACTCCGAAACTCCAAAACTCCGAAGCTCCAAAACTCCGAAACTCCGAAACTCCGAAACTCCGAAACTCCAAAACTCCAAAACTCCAAAACTCCGAAACTCCAAAACTCCGAAACTCCAAAACTCCGAAACTCCGAAACTCCAAAACTCCAAAACTCTAGAACTCCGAAACTCCAAAACTCCAAAACTCCAAAACTCCAAAACTCCAAAACTCCAAAACTCCGAAACTCCAAAACTCCGAAACTCCAAAACTCCAAAACTCCAAAACTCCGAAACTCCAAAACTCCGAAACTCCAAAACTCCAAAACTCCAAAACTCCAAAACTCCAAAACTGCAAAACTCCAAAACTCCAAAACTCCAAAACTCCGAAACTCCGAAACTCCGAAACTCCAAAACTCCAAAACTCCGAAACTCCGAAACTCCAAAACTCCAAAACTCCGAAACTCCGAAACTCCGAAACTCCAAAACTCCGAAACTCCGAAACTCCGAAACTCCAAAACTCCGAAACTCCGAAACTCCGAAACTCCGAAACTCCGAAACTACAAAACTCCAAAACTCCCAAACTCCGAAACTCCAAAACTCCGAAACTCCAAAACTCCAAAACTCCAAAACTCCGAAACTCCGAAACTCCGAAACTCCGAAACTCCGAAACTCCGAAACTCCGAAACTCCAAAACTCCAAAACTCCAAAACTCCAAAACTCCGAAACTCCAAAACTCCGAAACTCCAAAACTCCAAAACTCCGAAACTCCAAAACTCCGAATCTCCAAAACTCCAAAACTCCAAAACTCCAAAACTCCGAAACTCCAAAACTCCAAAACTCCAAAACTCCAAAACTCCAAAACTCCGAAACTCTGAAACTCCGAAACTCCAAAACTCCAAAACTCCGGAACTCCGAAACTCCAAAACTCCAAAACTCCGAAACTCCGAAACTCCGAAACTCCGAAACTCCAAAACTCCGAAACTCCGAAACTCCAAAACTCCAAAACTCCGAAACTCCGAAACTCCAAAACTCCGAAACTCCAAAACTCCAAAACTCCAAAACTCCGAAACTCCAAAACTCCGAAACTCCAAAACTCCAAAACTCCAAAACTCCAAAACTCCGAAACTCCAAAACTCCGAAACTCCAAAACTCCAAAACTCCAAAACTCCGAAACTCCAAAACTCCGAAACTCCAAAACTCCGAATCTCCAAAACTCCAAAACTCCAAAACTCCAAAACTCCGAAACTCCAAAACTCCAAAACTCCAAAACTCCAAAACTCCAAAACTCCGAAACTCCAAAACTCCAAAACTCCGGAACTCCGAAACTCCAAAACTCCAAAACTCCGAAACTCCGAAACTCCGAAACTCCGAAACTCCAAAACTCCGAAACTCCGAAACTCCGAAAACTCCAAAACTCCGAAACTCCGAAACTCCGAAACTCCGAAACTCCGAAACTCCGAAACTCCAAAACTCCAAAACTCCAAAACTCCGAAACTCCAAAACTCCGAAACTCCAAAACTCCAAAACTCCAAAACTCCAAAACTCCGAAACTCCAAAACTCCGAAACTCCAAAACTCCAAAACTCCAAAACTCCGAAACTCCAAAACTCCGAAACTCCAAAACTCCGAAACTCCAAAACTCCAAAACTCCAAAACTCCAAAACTCCGAAACTCCAAAACTCCGAAACTCCAAAACTCCAAAACTCCAAAACTCCAAAACTCCAAAACTGCAAAACTCCAAAACTCCAAAACTCCAAAACTCCGAAACTCCGAAACTCCGAACCGAAACTCCAAAACTCCAAAACTCCGAAACTCCGAAACTCCAAAACTCCAAAACTCCGAAACTCCGAAACTCCGAAACTCCAAAACTCCGAAACTCCGAAACTCCGAAACTCCAAAACTCCGAAACTCCGAAACTCCGAAACTCCGAAACTACAAAACTCCAAAACTCCCAAACTCCGAAACTCCAAAACTCCGAAACTCCAAAACTCCAAAACTCCAAAACTCCAAAACTCCGAAACTCCAAAACTCCGAAACTCCAAAACTCCAAAACTCCAAAACTCCGAAACTCCAAAACTCCAAAACTCCGAAACTCCGAAACTCCAAAACTCCAAAACTCCAAAACTCCAAAACTCCGAAACTCCAAAACTCCAAAACTCCAAAACTCCAAAACTCCAAAACTCCGAAACTCCAAAACTCCAAAACTGCAAAACTCCAAAACTCCGAAACTCCAAAACTCCAAAACTCCGAAACTCCAAAACTCCGAAACTCCAAAACTCCAAAACTCCAAAACTCCAAAACTCCAAAACTCCAAAACTCCAAAACTCCGAAACTCCGAATCTCCGAAACTCCGAAACTCCGAAACTCCGAAACTCCAAAACTCCAAAACTCCAAAACTCCAAAACTCCAAAACTCCGAAACTCCAAAACTCCGAAACTCCAAAACTCCAAAACTCCGAAACTCCAAAACTCCGAATCTCCAAAACTCCAAAACTCCAAAACTCCAAAACTCCGAAACTCCAAAACTCCAAAACTCCAAAACTCCAAAACTCCAAAACTCCGAAACTCTGAAACTCCGAAACTCCAAAACTCCAAAACTCCGGAACTCCGAAACTCCAAAACTCCAAAACTCCGAAACTCCGAAACTCCGAAACTCCGAAACTCCAAAACTCCGAAACTCCGAAACTCCAAAACTCCAAAACTCCGAAACTCCGAAACTCCAAAACTCCGAAACTCCGAAACTCCGAAACTCCAAAACTCCAAAACTCCAAAACTCCGAAACTCCAAAACTCCGAAACTCCAAAACTCCAAAACTCCAAAACTCCAAAACTCCGAAACTCCAAAACTCCGAAACTCCAAAACTCCAAAACTCCAAAACTCCGAAACTCCGAAACTCCAAAACTCCGAAACTCCAAAACTCCAAAACTCCAAAACTCCAAAACTCCGAAACTCCAAAACTCCGAAACTCCAAAACTCCAAAACTCCAAAACTCCGAAACTCCAAAACTCCAAAACTCCAAAACTCCAAAACTCCAAAACTCCAAAACTGCAAAACTCCAAAACTCCAAAACTCCGAAACTCCAAAACTCCAAAACTCCAAAACTCCAAAACTCCGAAACTCCGAAACTCCGAAACTCCAAAACTCCGAAACTCCGAAACTCCAAAACTCCAAAACTCCAAAACTCCAAAACTCCGAAACTCCGAAACTCCGAAACTCCAAAACTCCAAAACTCCAAAACTCCAAAACTTCAAAACTCCGAAACTCCAAAACTCCGAAACTCCAAAACTCCAAAACTCCAAAACTCCAAAACTCCAAAACTCCGAAACTCCAAAACTCCAAAACTCGAAAACTCCCAAACTCCAAAACTGCAAAACTCCAAAACTCCAAAACTCCGAAACTCCAAAACTCCAAAACTCCGAAACTCCGAAACTCCGAAACTCCAAAACTCCGAAACTCCGAAACTCCAAAACTCCGAAGCTCCAAAACTCCGAAACTCCGAAACTCCGAAACTCCGAAACTCCAAAACTCCAAAACTCCGAAACTCCAAAACTCCAAAACTCCAAAACTCCAAAACTCCAAAACTCCGAAACTCTGAAACTCCGAAACTCCAAAACTCCAAAACTCCGGAACTCCGAAACTCCAAAACTCCAAAACTCCGAAACTCCGAAACTCCGAAACTCCGAAACTCCAAAACTCCGAAACTCCGAAACTCCAAAACTCCAAAACTCCGAAACTCCGAAACTCCAAAACTCCGAAACTCCAAAACTCCAAAACTCCAAAACTCCGAAACTCCAAAACTCCGAAACTCCAAAACTCCAAAACTCCAAAACTCCAAAACTCCGAAACTCCAAAACTCCGAAACTCCAAAACTCCAAAACTCCAAAACTCCGAAACTCCAAAACTCCGAAACTCCAAAACTCCGAATCTCCAAAACTCCAAAACTCCAAAACTCCAAAACTCCGAAACTCCAAAACTCCAAAACTCCAAAACTCCAAAACTCCAAAACTCCGAAACTCCAAAACTCCGGAACTCCGAAACTCCAAAACTCCAAAACTCCGAAACTCCGAAACTCCGAAACTCCGAAACTCCAAAACTCCGAAACTCCGAAACTCCGAAACTCCAAAACTCCGAAACTCCGAAACTCCGAAACTCCGAAACTCCGAAACTCCGAAACTCCAAAACTCCAAAACTCCAAAACTCCGAAACTCCAAAACTCCGAAACTCCAAAACTCCAAAACTCCAAAACTCCAAAACTCCGAAACTCCAAAACTCCGAAACTCCAAAACTCCAAAACTCCAAAACTCCGAAACTCCAAAACTCCGAAACTCCAAAACTCCGAAACTCCAAAACTCCAAAACTCCAAAACTCCAAAACTCCGAAACTCCAAAACTCCGAAACTCCAAAACTCCAAAACTCCAAAACTCCAAAACTCCAAAACTGCAAAACTCCAAAACTCCAAAACTCCAAAACTCCGAAACTCCGAAACTCCGAAACTCCAAAACTCCAAAACTCCGAAACTCCGAAACTCCAAAACTCCAAAACTCCGAAACTCCGAAACTCCGAAACTCCAAAACTCCGAAACTCCGAAACTCCGAAACTCCAAAACTCCGAAACTCCGAAACTCCGAAACTCCGAAACTACAAAACTCCAAAACTCCCAAACTCCGAAACTCCAAAACTCCGAAACTCCAAAACTCCAAAACTCCAAAACTCCAAAACTCCGAAACTCCAAAACTCCGAAACTCCAAAACTCCAAAACTCCAAAACTCCGAAACTCCAAAACTCCAAAACTCCGAAACTCCGAAACTCCAAAACTCCAAAACTCCAAAACTCCAAAACTCCGAAACTCCAAAACTCCAAAACTCCAAAACTCCAAAACTCCAAAACTCCGAAACTCCAAAACTCCAAAACTGCAAAACTCCAAAACTCCGAAACTCCAAAACTCCAAAACTCCGAAACTCCAAAACTCCGAAACTCCAAAACTCCAAAACTCCAAAACTCCAAAACTCCAAAACTCCAAAACTCCAAAACTCCGAAACTCCGAAACTCCGAAACTCCGAAACTCCGAAACTCCGAAACTCCAAAACTCCAAAACTCCAAAACTCCAAAACTCCAAAACTCCGAAACTCCAAAACTCCGAAACTCCAAAACTCCAAAACTCCGAAACTCCAAAACTCCGAATCTCCAAAACTCCAAAACTCCAAAACTCCAAAACTCCGAAACTCCAAAACTCCAAAACTCCAAAACTCCAAAACTCCAAAACTCCGAAACTCTGAAACTCCGAAACTCCAAAACTCCAAAACTCCGGAACTCCGAAACTCCAAAACTCCAAAACTCCGAAACTCCGAAACTCCGAAACTCCGAAACTCCAAAACTCCGAAACTCCGAAACTCCAAAACTCCAAAACTCCGAAACTCCGAAACTCCAAAACTCCGAAACTCCGAAACTCCGAAACTCCAAAACTCCAAAACTCCAAAACTCCGAAACTCCAAAACTCCGAAACTCCAAAACTCCAAAACTCCAAAACTCCAAAACTCCGAAACTCCAAAACTCCGAAACTCCAAAACTCCAAAACTCCAAAACTCCGAAACTCCGAAACTCCAAAACTCCGAAACTCCAAAACTCCAAAACTCCAAAACTCCAAAACTCCGAAACTCCAAAACTCCGAAACTCCAAAACTCCAAAACTCCAAAACTCCGAAACTCCAAAACTCCAAAACTCCAAAACTCCAAAACTCCAAAACTCCAAAACTGCAAAACTCCAAAACTCCAAAACTCCGAAACTCCAAAACTCCAAAACTCCAAAACTCCAAAACTCCGAAACTCCGAAACTCCGAAACTCCAAAACTCCGAAACTCCGAAACTCCAAAACTCCAAAACTCCAAAACTCCAAAACTCCGAAACTCCGAAACTCCGAAACTCCAAAACTCCAAAACTCCAAAACTCCAAAACTTCAAAACTCCGAAACTCCAAAACTCCGAAACTCCAAAACTCCAAAACTCCAAAACTCCAAAACTCCGAAACTCCAAAACTCCAAAACTCGAAAACTCCCAAACTCCAAAACTGCAAAACTCCAAAACTCCAAAACTCCGAAACTCCAAAACTCCAAAACTCCGAAACTCCGAAACTCCGAAACTCCAAAACTCCGAAACTCCGAAACTCCAAAACTCCGAAGCTCCAAAACTCCGAAACTCCGAAACTCCGAAACTCCGAAACTCCAAAACTCCAAAACTCCAAAACTCCGAAACTCCAAAACTCCGAAACTCCAAAACTCCGAAACTCCGAAACTCCAAAACTCCAAAACTCTAGAACTCCGAAACTCCAAAACTCCAAAACTCCAAAACTCCAAAACTCCAAAACTCCAAAACTCCGAAACTCCAAAACTCCGAAACTCCAAAACTCCAAAACTCCGAAACTCCAAAACTCCGAAACTCCAAAACTCCAAAACTCCAAAACTCCAAAACTCCAAAACTCCAAAACTCCAAAACTCCGAAACTCCGAAACTCCGAAACTCCGAAACTCCGAAACTCCAAAACTCCAAAACTCCAAAACTCCGAAACTCCAAAACTCCGAAACTCCAAAACTCCAAAACTCCGAAACTCCAAAACTCCGAATCTCCAAAACTCCAAAACTCCAAAACTCCAAAACTCCAAAACTCCGAAACTCCAAAACTCCAAAACTCCAAAACTCCGAAACTCCGAAACTCCGAAACTCCAAAACTCCAAAACTCCGGAACTCCGAAACTCCAAAACTCCAAAACTCCAAAACTCCAAAACTCCGAAACTCCAAAACTCCGAAACTCCAAAACTCCAAAACTCCGAAACTCCAAAACTCCGAAACTCCAAAACTCCAAAACTCCAAAACTCCAAAACTCCAAAACTCCAAAACTCCAAAACTCCAAAACTCCGAAACTCCGAAACTCCGAAACTCCGAAACTCCGAAACTCCGAAACTCCAAAACTCCAAAACTCCAAAACTCCAAAACTCCAAAACTCCGAAACTCCAAAACTCCGAAACTCCAAAACTCCGAAACTCCAAAACTCCGAATCTCCAAAACTCCAAAACTCCAAAACTCCAAAACTCCGAAACTCCAAAACTCCAAAACTCCAAAACTCCAAAACTCCAAAACTCCGAAACTCCGATACTCCGAAACTCCAAAACTCCAAAACTCCGGAACTCCGAAACTCCAAAACTCCAAAACTCCGAAACTCCGAAACTCCGAAACTCCGAAACTCCAAAACTCCGAAACTCCGAAACTCCGAAACTCCAAAACTCCGAAACTCCGAAACTCCGAAACTCCGAAACTCCGAAACTCCGAAACTCCAAAACTCCAAAACTCCAAAACTCCGAAACTCCAAAACTCCGAAACTCCAAAACTCCAAAACTCCAAAACTCCAAAACTCCAAAACTCCAAAACTCCGGAACTCCGAAACTCCAAAACTCCAAAACTCCGAAACTCCGAAACTCCGAAACTCCGAAACTCCAAAACTCCGAAACTCCGAAACTCCAAAACTCCAAAACTCCGAAACTCCGAAACTCCAAAACTCCGAAACTCCGAAACTCCGAAACTCCAAAACTCCAAAACTCCAAAACTCCGAAACTCCAAAACTCCGAAACTCCAAAACTCCAAAACTCCAAAACTCCAAAACTCCGAAACTCCAAAACTCCGAAACTCCAAAACTCCAAAACTCCGAAACTCCGAAACTCCAAAACTCCAAAACTCCAAAACTCCAAAACTCCAAAACTCCAAAACTCCGAAACTCCAAAACTCCAAAACTCCAAAACTCCAAAACTCCAAAACTCCAAAACTCCAAAACTCCGAAACTCCGAAACTCCGAAACTCCGAAACTCCGAAACTCCAAAACTCCAAAACTCCAAAACTCCGAAACTCCAAAACTCCGAAACTCCAAAACTCCAAAACTCCGAAACTCCAAAACTCCGAATCTCCAAAACTCCAAAACTCCAAAACTCCAAAACTCCAAAACTCCGAAACTCCAAAACTCCAAAACTCCAAAACTCCGAAACTCCGAAACTCCGAAACTCCAAAACTCCAAAACTCCGGAACTCCGAAACTCCAAAACTCCAAAACTCCAAAACTCCAAAACTCCGAAACTCCAAAACTCCGAAACTCCAAAACTCCAAAACTCCGAAACTCCAAAACTCCGAAACTCCAAAACTCCAAAACTCCAAAACTCCAAAACTCCAAAACTCCAAAACTCCAAAACTCCGAAACTCCGAAACTCCGAAACTCCGAAACTCCGAAACTCCGAAACTCCAAAACTCCAAAACTCCAAAACTCCAAAACTCCAAAACTCCGAAACTCCAAAACTCCGAAACTCCAAAACTCCGAAACTCCAAAACTCCGAATCTCCAAAACTCCAAAACTCCAAAACTCCAAAACTCCGAAACTCCAAAACTCCAAAACTCCAAAACTCCAAAACTCCGAAACTCCGATACTCCGAAACTCCAAAACTCCAAAACTCCGGAACTCCGAAACTCCAAAACTCCAAAACTCCGAAACTCCGAAACTCCGAAACTCCGAAACTCCAAAACTCCGAAACTCCGAAACTCCGAAACTCCAAAACTCCGAAACTCCGAAACTCCGAAACTCCGAAACTCCGAAACTCCGAAACTCCAAAACTCCAAAACTCCAAAACTCCGAAACTCCAAAACTCCGAAACTCCAAAACTCCAAAACTCCAAAACTCCAAAACTCCAAAACTCCAAAACTCCGGAACTCCGAAACTCCAAAACTCCAAAACTCCGAAACTCCGAAACTCCGAAACTCCGAAACTCCAAAACTCCGAAACTCCGAAACTCCAAAACTCCAAAACTCCGAAACTCCGAAACTCCAAAACTCCGAAACTCCGAAACTCCGAAACTCCAAAACTCCAAAACTCCAAAACTCCGAAACTCCAAAACTCCGAAACTCCAAAACTCCAAAACTCCAAAACTCCAAAACTCCGAAACTCCAAAACTCCGAAACTCCAAAACTCCAAAACTCCGAAACTCCGAAACTCCAAAACTCCGAAACTCCAAAACTCCAAAACTCCAAAACTCCAAAACTCCGAAACTCCAAAACTCCGAAACTCCAAAACTCCAAAACTCCAAAACTCCGAAACTCCAAAACTCCAAAACTCCAAAACTCCAAAACTCCAAAACTCCAAAACTGCAAAACTCCAAAACTCCAAAACTCCGAAACTCCAAAACTCCAAAACTCCAAAACTCCAAAACTCCGAAACTCCGAAACTCCGAAACTCCAAAACTCCGAAACTCCGAAACTCCAAAACTCCAAAACTCCAAAACTCCAAAACTCCGAAACTCCGAAACTCCGAAACTCCAAAACTCCAAAACTCCAAAACTCCAAAACTTCAAAACTCCGAAACTCCAAAACTCCGAAACTCCAAAACTCCAAAACTCCAAAACTCCAAAACTCCGAAACTCCAAAACTCCAAAACTCGAAAACTCCCAAACTCCAAAACTGCAAAACTCCAAAACTCCAAAACTCCGAAACTCCAAAACTCCAAAACTCCGAAACTCCGAAACTCCGAAACTCCAAAACTCCGAAACTCCGAAACTCCAAAACTCCGAAGCTCCAAAACTCCGAAACTCCGAAACTCCGAAACTCCGAAACTCCAAAACTCCAAAACTCCAAAACTCCGAAACTCCAAAACTCCGAAACTCCAAAACTCCGAAACTCCGAAACTCCAAAACTCCAAAACTCTAGAACTCCGAAACTCCAAAACTCCAAAACTCCAAAACTCCAAAACTCCAAAACTCCAAAACTCCGAAACTCCAAAACTCCGAAACTCCAAAACTCCAAAACTCCGAAACTCCAAAACTCCGAAACTCCAAAACTCCAAAACTCCAAAACTCCAAAACTCCGAAACTCCGAAACTCCGAAACTCCGAAACTCCGAAACTCCAAAACTCCGAAACTCCAAAACTCCAAAACTCCAAAACTCCGAAACTCCAAAACTCCGAAACTCCAAAACTCCAAAACTCCGAAACTCCAAAACTCCGAATCTCCAAAACTCCAAAACTCCAAAACTCCAAAACTCCAAAACTCCGAAACTCCAAAACTCCAAAACTCCAAAACTCCGAAACTCCGAAACTCCGAAACTCCAAAACTCCAAAACTCCGGAACTCCGAAACTCCAAAACTCCAAAACTCCAAAACTCCAAAACTCCGAAACTCCAAAACTCCGAAACTCCGAAACTCCAAAACTCCGAAACTCCAAAACTCCGAAACTCCAAAACTCCAAAACTCCAAAACTCCAAAACTCCAAAACTCCAAAACTCCAAAACTCCGAAACTCCGAAACTCCGAAACTCCGAAACTCCGAAACTCCGAAACTCCAAAACTCCAAAACTCCAAAACTCCAAAACTCCAAAACTCCGAAACTCCAAAACTCCGAAACTCCAAAACTCCGAATCTCCAAAACTCCAAAACTCCAAAACTCCAAAACTCCGAAACTCCAAAACTCCAAAACTCCAAAACTCCGAAACTCCGATACTCCGAAACTCCAAAACTCCAAAACTCCGGAACTCCGAAACTCCAAAACTCCAAAACTCCGAAACTCCGAAACTCCGAAACTCCGAAACTCCAAAACTCCGAAACTCCGAAACTCCGAAACTCCAAAACTCCGAAACTCCGAAACTCCGAAACTCCGAAACTCCGAAACTCCGAAACTCCAAAACTCCAAAACTCCAAAACTCCGAAACTCCAAAACTCCGAAACTCCAAAACTCCAAAACTCCAAAACTCCAAAACTCCGAAACTCCAAAACTCCGAAACTCCAAAACTCCAAAACTCCAAAACTCCGAAACTCCAAAACTCCGAAACTCCAAAACTCCGAAACTCCAAAACTCCAAAACTCCAAAACTCCAAAACTCCGAAACTCCAAAACTCCGAAACTCCAAAACTCCAAAACTCCAAAACTCCAAAACTGCAAAACTCCAAAACTCCAAAACTCCAAAACTCCGAAACTCCGAAACTCCGAAACTCCAAAACTCCAAAACTCCGAAACTCCGAAACTCCAAAACTCCAAAACTCCGAAACTCCGAAACTCCGAAACTCCAAAACTCCGAAACTCCGAAACTCCGAAACTCCAAAACTCCGAAACTCCGAAACTCCGAAACTCCGAAACTCCGAAACTACAAAACTCCAAAACTCCCAAACTCCGAAACTCCAAAACTCCGAAACTCCAAAACTCCAAAACTCCAAAACTCCAAAACTCCGAAACTCCAAAACTCCGAAACTCCAAAACTCCAAAACTCCAAAACTCCGAAACTCCAAAACTCCAAAACTCCGAAACTCCGAAACTCCAAAACTCCAAAACTCCAAAACTCCAAAACTCCGAAACTCCAAAACTCCGAAACTCCGAAACTCCGAAACTCCGAAACTCCGAAACTACAAAACTCCAAAACTCCCAAACTCCGAAACTCCAAAACTCCGAAACTCCAAAACTCCAAAACTCCAAAACTCCAAAACTCCGAAACTCCAAAACTCCGAAACTCCAAAACTCCAAAACTCCAAAACTCCGAAACTCCAAAACTCCAAAACTCCGAAACTCCGAAACTCCAAAACTCCAAAACTCCAAAACTCCAAAACTCCGAAACTCCAAAACTCCAAAACTCCAAAACTCCAAAACTCCAAAACTCCAAAACTCCGAAACTCCAAAACTCCAAAACTGCAAAACTCCAAAACTCCGAAACTCCAAAACTCCAAAACTCCGAAACTCCAAAACTCCGAAACTCCAAAACTCCAAAACTCCAAAACTCCAAAACTCCAAAACTCCAAAACTCCAAAACTCCGAAACTCCGAAACTCCGAAACTCCGAAACTCCGAAACTCCGAAACTCCAAAACTCCAAAACTCCAAAACTCCAAAACTCCGAAACTCCAAAACTCCGAAACTCCAAAACTCCAAAACTCCGAAACTCCAAAACTCCGAATCTCCAAAACTCCAAAACTCCAAAACTCCAAAACTCCGAAACTCCAAAACTCCAAAACTCCAAAACTCCAAAACTCCAAAACTCCGAAACTCTGAAACTCCGAAACTCCAAAACTCCAAAACTCCGGAACTCCGAAACTCCAAAACTCCAAAACTCCGAAACTCCGAAACTCCGAAACTCCGAAACTCCAAAACTCCGAAACTCCGAAACTCCAAAACTCCAAAACTCCGAAACTCCGAAACTCCAAAACTCCGAAACTCCGAAACTCCGAAACTCCAAAACTCCAAAACTCCAAAACTCCGAAACTCCAAAACTCCGAAACTCCAAAACTCCAAAACTCCAAAACTCCAAAACTCCGAAACTCCAAAACTCCGAAACTCCAAAACTCCAAAACTCCAAAACTCCGAAACTCCGAAACTCCAAAACTCCGAAACTCCAAAACTCCAAAACTCCAAAACTCCAAAACTCCGAAACTCCAAAACTCCGAAACTCCAAAACTCCAAAACTCCAAAACTCCGAAACTCCAAAACTCCAAAACTCCAAAACTCCAAAACTCCAAAACTGCAAAACTCCAAAACTCCAAAACTCCGAAACTCCAAAACTCCAAAACTCCAAAACTCCAAAACTCCGAAACTCCGAAACTCCGAAACTCCAAAACTCCGAAACTCCGAAACTCCAAAACTCCAAAACTCCAAAACTCCAAAACTCCGAAACTCCGAAACTCCGAAACTCCAAAACTCCAAAACTCCAAAACTCCAAAACTTCAAAACTCCGAAACTCCAAAACTCCGAAACTCCAAAACTCCAAAACTCCAAAACTCCAAAACTCCGAAACTCCAAAACTCCAAAACTCGAAAACTCCCAAACTCCAAAACTGCAAAACTCCAAAACTCCAAAACTCCGAAACTCCAAAACTCCAAAACTCCGAAACTCCGAAACTCCGAAACTCCAAAACTCCGAAACTCCGAAACTCCAAAACTCCGAAGCTCCAAAACTCCGAAACTCCGAAACTCCGAAACTCCGAAACTCCAAAACTCCAAAACTCCAAAACTCCGAAACTCCAAAACTCCGAAACTCCAAAACTCCGAAACTCCGAAACTCCAAAACTCCAAAACTCTAGAACTCCGAAACTCCAAAACTCCAAAACTCCAAAACTCCAAAACTCCAAAACTCCAAAACTCCGAAACTCCAAAACTCCGAAACTCCAAAACTCCAAAACTCCGAAACTCCAAAACTCCGAAACTCCAAAACTCCAAAACTCCAAAACTCCAAAACTCCAAAACTCCAAAACTCCGAAACTCCGAAACTCCGAAACTCCGAAACTCCGAAACTCCGAAACTCCAAAACTCCAAAACTCCAAAACTCCGAAACTCCAAAACTCCGAAACTCCAAAACTCCAAAACTCCGAAACTCCAAAACTCCGAATCTCCAAAACTCCAAAACTCCAAAACTCCAAAACTCCAAAACTCCGAAACTCCAAAACTCCAAAACTCCAAAACTCCGAAACTCCGAAACTCCGAAACTCCAAAACTCCAAAACTCCGGAACTCCGAAACTCCAAAACTCCAAAACTCCAAAACTCCAAAACTCCGAAACTCCAAAACTCCGAAACTCCAAAACTCCAAAACTCCGAAACTCCAAAACTCCGAAACTCCAAAACTCCAAAACTCCAAAACTCCAAAACTCCAAAACTCCAAAACTCCAAAACTCCGAAACTCCGAAACTCCGAAACTCCGAAACTCCGAAACTCCAAAACTCCAAAACTCCAAAACTCCAAAACTCCAAAACTCCGAAACTCCAAAACTCCGAAACTCCAAAACTCCGAAACTCCAAAACTCCGAATCTCCAAAACTCCAAAACTCCAAAACTCCAAAACTCCGAAACTCCAAAACTCCAAAACTCCGAAACTCCGAAACTCCGAAACTCCAAAACTCCAAAACTCCGAAACTCCGAAACTCCGAAACTCCGAAACTCCAAAACTCCAAAACTCCAAAACTCCAAAACTTCGAAACTCCGAAACTCCAAAACTCCAAAACTCTAGAACTCCGAAACTCCAAAACTCCAAAACTCCAAAACTCCAAAACTCCGAAACTCCAAAACTCCAAAACTCCGAAACTCCGAAACTCCAAAACTCCAAAACTCCAAAACTCCAAAACTCCAAAACTCCGAAACTCCAAAACTCCGAAACTCCAAAACTCCAAAACTCCAAAACTCCAAAACTCCAAAACTCCAAAACTCCGAAACTCCAAAACTCCAAAACTCCAAAACTCCAAAACTCCAAAACTCCGAAACTCCAAAACTCCGAAACTCCAAAACTCCAAAACTCCAAAACTCCAAAACTCCGAAACTCCAAAACTCCGAAATTCCAAAACTCCAAAACTCCAAAACTCCAAAACTGCAAAACTCCAAAACTCCAAAACTCCAAAACTCCGAAACTCCGAAACTCCGAAACTCCAAAACTACAAAACTCCAAAACTCCAAAACTCCAAAACTCCGAAACTCCAAAACTCCGAAACTCCAAAACTCCAAAACTCCAAAACTCCAAAACTCCAAAACTCCAAAACTCCAAAACTCCAAAACTCCAAAACTGCAAAACTCCAAAACTCCAAAACTCCAAAACTCCGAAACTCCGAAACTCCGAAACTCCAAAACTCCAAAACTCCGAAACTCCGAAACTCCAAAACTCCAAAACTCCGAAACTCCAAAACTCCAAAACTCCAAAACTCCAAAACTCCGAAACTCCAAAACTCCAAAACTCCAAAACTCCGAAACTCCAAAACTCCGAAACTCCAAAACTCCAAAACTCCAAAACTCCGAAACTCCAAAACTCCGAAACTCCAAAACTCCAAAACACCAAAACTCCAAAACTCCAAAACTCCAAAACTGCAAAACTCCAAAACTCCAAAACTCCGAAACTCCAAAACTCCAAAACTCCGAAACTCCGAAACTCCGAAACTCCAAAACTCCGAAACTCCGAAACTCCGAAACTCCAAAACTCCGAAACTCCAAAACTCCGAAACTCCGAAACTCCGAAACTCCGAAACTCCGAAACTCCAAAACTCCAAAACTCCAAAACTCCGAAACTCCAAAACTCCGAAACTCCAAAACTCCAAAACTCCAAAACTCCGAAACTCCAAAACTCCGAAACTCCGAAACTCCAAAACTCCAAAACTCCAAAACTCCAAAACTCCAAAACTCCAAAACTCCGAAACTCCGAAACTCCGAAACTCCGAAACTCCGAAACTCCAAAACTCCAAAACTCCAAAACTCCGAAACTCCAAAACTCCGAAACTCCAAAACTCCAAAACTCCGAAACTCCAAAACTCCGAATCTCCAAAACTCCAAAACTCCAAAACTCCAAAACTCCAAAACTCCGAAACTCCAAAACTCCAAAACTCCAAAACTCCGAAACTCCGAAACTCCGAAACTCCAAAACTCCAAAACTCCGGAACTCCGAAACTCCAAAACTCCAAAACTCCAAAACTCCAAAACTCCGAAACTCCAAAACTCCGAAACTCCAAAACTCCAAAACTCCGAAACTCCAAAACTCCGAAACTCCAAAACTCCAAAACTCCAAAACTCCAAAACTCCAAAACTCCAAAACTCCAAAACTCCGAAACTCCGAAACTCCGAAACTCCGAAACTCCGAAACTCCGAAACTCCAAAACTCCAAAACTCCAAAACTCCAAAACTCCAAAACTCCGAAACTCCAAAACTCCGAAACTCCAAAACTCCGAAACTCCAAAACTCCGAATCTCCAAAACTCCAAAACTCCAAAACTCCAAAACTCCGAAACTCCAAAACTCCAAAACTCCAAAACTCCAAAACTCCGAAACTCCGATACTCCGAAACTCCAAAACTCCAAAACTCCGGAACTCCGAAACTCCAAAACTCCAAAACTCCGAAACTCCGAAACTCCGAAACTCCGAAACTCCAAAACTCCGAAACTCCGAAACTCCGAAACTCCAAAACTCCGAAACTCCGAAACTCCGAAACTCCGAAACTCCGAAACTCCGAAACTCCAAAACTCCAAAACTCCAAAACTCCGAAACTCCAAAACTCCGAAACTCCAAAACTCCAAAACTCCAAAACTCCAAAACTCCAAAACTCCAAAACTCCGGAACTCCGAAACTCCAAAACTCCAAAACTCCGAAACTCCGAAACTCCGAAACTCCGAAACTCCAAAACTCCGAAACTCCGAAACTCCAAAACTCCAAAACTCCGAAACTCCGAAACTCCAAAACTCCGAAACTCCGAAACTCCGAAACTCCAAAACTCCAAAACTCCAAAACTCCGAAACTCCAAAACTCCGAAACTCCAAAACTCCAAAACTCCAAAACTCCAAAACTCCGAAACTCCAAAACTCCGAAACTCCAAAACTCCAAAACTCCGAAACTCCGAAACTCCAAAACTCCGAAACTCCAAAACTCCAAAACTCCAAAACTCCAAAACTCCGAAACTCCAAAACTCCGAAACTCCAAAACTCCAAAACTCCAAAACTCCGAAACTCCAAAACTCCAAAACTCCAAAACTCCAAAACTCCAAAACTCCAAAACTGCAAAACTCCAAAACTCCAAAACTCCGAAACTCCAAAACTCCAAAACTCCAAAACTCCAAAACTCCGAAACTCCGAAACTCCGAAACTCCAAAACTCCGAAACTCCGAAACTCCAAAACTCCAAAACTCCAAAACTCCAAAACTCCGAAACTCCGAAACTCCGAAACTCCAAAACTCCAAAACTCCAAAACTCCAAAACTTCAAAACTCCGAAACTCCAAAACTCCGAAACTCCAAAACTCCAAAACTCCAAAACTCCAAAACTCCGAAACTCCAAAACTCCAAAACTCGAAAACTCCCAAACTCCAAAACTGCAAAACTCCAAAACTCCAAAACTCCGAAACTCCAAAACTCCAAAACTCCGAAACTCCGAAACTCCGAAACTCCAAAACTCCGAAACTCCGAAACTCCAAAACTCCGAAGCTCCAAAACTCCGAAACTCCGAAACTCCGAAACTCCGAAACTCCAAAACTCCAAAACTCCAAAACTCCGAAACTCCAAAACTCCGAAACTCCAAAACTCCGAAACTCCGAAACTCCAAAACTCCAAAACTCTAGAACTCCGAAACTCCAAAACTCCAAAACTCCAAAACTCCAAAACTCCAAAACTCCAAAACTCCGAAACTCCAAAACTCCGAAACTCCAAAACTCCAAAACTCCGAAACTCCAAAACTCCGAAACTCCAAAACTCCAAAACTCCAAAACTCCAAAACTCCGAAACTCCGAAACTCCGAAACTCCGAAACTCCAAAACTCCGAAACTCCAAAACTCCAAAACTCCAAAACTCCGAAACTCCAAAACTCCGAAACTCCAAAACTCCAAAACTCCGAAACTCCAAAACTCCGAATCTCCAAAACTCCAAAACTCCAAAACTCCAAAACTCCAAAACTCCGAAACTCCAAAACTCCAAAACTCCAAAACTCCGAAACTCCGAAACTCCGAAACTCCAAAACTCCAAAACTCCGGAACTCCGAAACTCCAAAACTCCAAAACTCCAAAACTCCAAAACTCCGAAACTCCAAAACTCCGAAACTCCGAAACTCCAAAACTCCGAAACTCCAAAACTCCGAAACTCCAAAACTCCAAAACTCCAAAACTCCAAAACTCCAAAACTCCAAAACTCCAAAACTCCGAAACTCCGAAACTCCGAAACTCCGAAACTCCGAAACTCCGAAACTCCAAAACTCCAAAACTCCAAAACTCCAAAACTCCAAAACTCCAAAACTCCGAAACTCCAAAACTCCGAAACTCCAAAACTCCGAATCTCCAAAACTCCAAAACTCCAAAACTCCAAAACTCCGAAACTCCAAAACTCCAAAACTCCAAAACTCCAAAACTCCGAAACTCCGATACTCCGAAACTCCAAAACTCCAAAACTCCGGAACTCCGAAACTCCAAAACTCCAAAACTCCGAAACTCCGAAACTCCGAAACTCCAAAACTCCGAAACTCCGAAACTCCGAAACTCCAAAACTCCGAAACTCCGAAACTCCGAAACTCCGAAACTCCGAAACTCCAAAACTCCAAAACTCCAAAACTCCGAAACTCCAAAACTCCGAAACTCCAAAACTCCAAAACTCCAAAACTCCAAAACTCCGAAACTCCAAAACTCCGAAACTCCAAAACTCCAAAACTCCAAAACTCCGAAACTCCAAAACTCCGAAACTCCAAAACTCCGAAACTCCAAAACTCCAAAACTCCAAAACTCCAAAACTCCGAAACTCCAAAACTCCGAAACTCCAAAACTCCAAAACTCCAAAACTCCAAAACTGCAAAACTCCAAAACTCCAAAACTCCAAAACTCCGAAACTCCGAAACTCCGAAACTCCAAAACTCCAAAACTCCGAAACTCCGAAACTCCAAAACTCCAAAACTCCGAAACTCCGAAACTCCGAAACTCCAAAACTCCGAAACTCCGAAACTCCGAAACTCCAAAACTCCGAAACTCCGAAACTCCGAAACTCCGAAACTCCGAAACTACAAAACTCCAAAACTCCCAAACTCCGAAACTCCAAAACTCCGAAACTCCAAAACTCCAAAACTCCAAAACTCCAAAACTCCGAAACTCCAAAACTCCGAAACTCCAAAACTCCAAAACTCCAAAACTCCGAAACTCCAAAACTCCAAAACTCCGAAACTCCGAAACTCCAAAACTCCAAAACTCCAAAACTCCAAAACTCCGAAACTCCAAAACTCCGAAACTCCGAAACTCCGAAACTCCGAAACTCCGAAACTACAAAACTCCAAAACTCCCAAACTCCGAAACTCCAAAACTCCGAAACTCCAAAACTCCAAAACTCCAAAACTCCAAAACTCCGAAACTCCAAAACTCCGAAACTCCAAAACTCCAAAACTCCAAAACTCCGAAACTCCAAAACTCCAAAACTCCGAAACTCCGAAACTCCAAAACTCCAAAACTCCAAAACTCCAAAACTCCGAAACTCCAAAACTCCAAAACTCCAAAACTCCAAAACTCCAAAACTCCAAAACTCCGAAACTCCAAAACTCCAAAACTGCAAAACTCCAAAACTCCGAAACTCCAAAACTCCAAAACTCCGAAACTCCAAAACTCCGAAACTCCAAAACTCCAAAACTCCAAAACTCCAAAACTCCAAAACTCCAAAACTCCAAAACTCCGAAACTCCGAAACTCCGAAACTCCGAAACTCCGAAACTCCGAAACTCCAAAACTCCAAAACTCCAAAACTCCAAAACTCCAAAACTCCGAAACTCCAAAACTCCGAAACTCCAAAACTCCAAAACTCCGAAACTCCAAAACTCCGAATCTCCAAAACTCCAAAACTCCAAAACTCCAAAACTCCGAAACTCCAAAACTCCAAAACTCCAAAACTCCAAAACTCCAAAACTCCGAAACTCTGAAACTCCGAAACTCCAAAACTCCAAAACTCCGGAACTCCGAAACTCCAAAACTCCAAAACTCCGAAACTCCGAAACTCCGAAACTCCGAAACTCCAAAACTCCGAAACTCCGAAACTCCAAAACTCCAAAACTCCGAAACTCCGAAACTCCAAAACTCCGAAACTCCGAAACTCCGAAACTCCAAAACTCCAAAACTCCAAAACTCCGAAACTCCAAAACTCCGAAACTCCAAAACTCCAAAACTCCAAAACTCCAAAACTCCGAAACTCCAAAACTCCGAAACTCCAAAACTCCAAAACTCCAAAACTCCGAAACTCCGAAACTCCAAAACTCCGAAACTCCAAAACTCCAAAACTCCAAAACTCCAAAACTCCGAAACTCCAAAACTCCGAAACTCCAAAACTCCAAAACTCCAAAACTCCGAAACTCCAAAACTCCAAAACTCCAAAACTCCAAAACTCCAAAACTCCAAAACTGCAAAACTCCAAAACTCCAAAACTCCGAAACTCCAAAACTCCAAAACTCCAAAACTCCAAAACTCCGAAACTCCGAAACTCCGAAACTCCAAAACTCCGAAACTCCGAAACTCCAAAACTCCAAAACTCCAAAACTCCAAAACTCCGAAACTCCGAAACTCCGAAACTCCAAAACTCCAAAACTCCAAAACTCCAAAACTTCAAAACTCCGAAACTCCAAAACTCCGAAACTCCAAAACTCCAAAACTCCAAAACTCCGAAACTCCAAAACTCCAAAACTCGAAAACTCCCAAACTCCAAAACTGCAAAACTCCAAAACTCCAAAACTCCGAAACTCCAAAACTCCAAAACTCCGAAACTCCGAAACTCCGAAACTCCAAAACTCCGAAACTCCGAAACTCCAAAACTCCGAAGCTCCAAAACTCCGAAACTCCGAAACTCCGAAACTCCGAAACTCCAAAACTCCAAAACTCCAAAACTCCGAAACTCCAAAACTCCGAAACTCCAAAACTCCGAAACTCCGAAACTCCAAAACTCCAAAACTCTAGAACTCCGAAACTCCAAAACTCCAAAACTCCAAAACTCCAAAACTCCAAAACTCCGAAACTCCAAAACTCCGAAACTCCAAAACTCCAAAACTCCGAAACTCCAAAACTCCGAAACTCCAAAACTCCAAAACTCCAAAACTCCAAAACTCCAAAACTCCAAAACTCCAAAACTCCGAAACTCCGAAACTCCGAAACTCCGAAACTCCGAAACTCCGAAACTCCAAAACTCCAAAACTCCAAAACTCCGAAACTCCAAAACTCCGAAACTCCAAAACTCCAAAACTCCGAAACTCCAAAACTCCGAATCTCCAAAACTCCAAAACTCCAAAACTCCAAAACTCCAAAACTCCGAAACTCCAAAACTCCAAAACTCCAAAACTCCGAAACTCCGAAACTCCGAAACTCCAAAACTCCAAAACTCCGGAACTCCGAAACTCCAAAACTCCAAAACTCCAAAACTCCAAAACTCCGAAACTCCAAAACTCCGAAACTCCAAAACTCCAAAACTCCGAAACTCCAAAACTCCGAAACTCCAAAACTCCAAAACTCCAAAACTCCAAAACTCCAAAACTCCAAAACTCCAAAACTCCGAAACTCCGAAACTCCGAAACTCCGAAACTCCGAAACTCCGAAACTCCAAAACTCCAAAACTCCAAAACTCCAAAACTCCAAAACTCCGAAACTCCAAAACTCCGAAACTCCAAAACTCCGAAACTCCAAAACTCCGAATCTCCAAAACTCCAAAACTCCAAAACTCCAAAACTCCGAAACTCCAAAACTCCAAAACTCCAAAACTCCAAAACTCCGAAACTCCGATACTCCGAAACTCCAAAACTCCAAAACTCCGGAACTCCGAAACTCCAAAACTCCAAAACTCCGAAACTCCGAAACTCCGAAACTCCGAAACTCCAAAACTCCGAAACTCCGAAACTCCGAAACTCCAAAACTCCGAAACTCCGAAACTCCGAAACTCCGAAACTCCGAAACTCCGAAACTCCAAAACTCCAAAACTCCAAAACTCCGAAACTCCAAAACTCCGAAACTCCAAAACTCCAAAACTCCAAAACTCCAAAACTCCGAAACTCCAAAACTCCGAAACTCCAAAACTCCAAAACTCCAAAACTCCGAAACTCCAAAACTCCGAAACTCCAAAACTCCGAAACTCCAAAACTCCAAAACTCCAAAACTCCGAAACTCCAAAACTCCGAAACTCCAAAACTCCAAAACTCCAAAACTCCAAAACTCCAAAACTGCAAAACTCCAAAACTCCAAAACTCCAAAACTCCGAAACTCCGAAACTCCGAAACTCCAAAACTCCAAAACTCCGAAACTCCGAAACTCCAAAACTCCAAAACTCCGAAACTCCGAAACTCCGAAACTCCAAAACTCCGAAACTCCGAAACTCCGAAACTCCAAAACTCCGAAACTCCGAAACTCCGAAACTCCGAAACTCCGAAACTACAAAACTCCAAAACTCCCAAACTCCGAAACTCCAAAACTCCGAAACTCCAAAACTCCAAAACTCCAAAACTCCGAAACTCCGAAACTCCGAAACTCCGAAACTCCGAAACTCCGAAACTCCAAAACTCCAAAACTCCAAAACTCCAAAACTCCAAAACTCCGAAACTCCAAAACTCCGAAACTCCAAAACTCCAAAACTCCGAAACTCCAAAACTCCGAATCTCCAAAACTCCAAAACTCCAAAACTCCAAAACTCCGAAACTCCAAAACTCCAAAACTCCAAAACTCCAAAACTCCGAAACTCTGAAACTCCGAAACTCCAAAACTCCAAAACTCCGGAACTCCGAAACTCCAAAACTCCAAAACTCCGAAACTCCGAAACTCCGAAACTCCGAAACTCCAAAACTCCGAAACTCCGAAACTCCAAAACTCCAAAACTCCGAAACTCCGAAACTCCAAAACTCCGAAACTCCAAAACTCCAAAACTCCAAAACTCCGAAACTCCAAAACTCCGAAACTCCAAAACTCCAAAACTCCAAAACTCCAAAACTCCGAAACTCCAAAACTCCGAAACTCCAAAACTCCAAAACTCCAAAACTCCGAAACTCCAAAACTCCGAAACTCCAAAACTCCGAATCTCCAAAACTCCAAAACTCCAAAACTCCAAAACTCCGAAACTCCAAAACTCCAAAACTCCAAAACTCCAAAACTCCAAAACTCCGAAACTCCAAAACTCCAAAACTCCGGAACTCCGAAACTCCAAAACTCCAAAACTCCGAAACTCCGAAACTCCGAAACTCCGAAACTCCAAAACTCCGAAACTCCGAAACTCCGAAACTCCAAAACTCCGAAACTCCGAAACTCCGAAACTCCGAAACTCCGAAACTCCAAAACTCCAAAACTCCAAAACTCCGAAACTCCAAAACTCCGAAACTCCAAAACTCCAAAACTCCAAAACTCCAAAACTCCGAAACTCCAAAACTCCGAAACTCCAAAACTCCAAAACTCCAAAACTCCGAAACTCCAAAACTCCGAAACTCCAAAACTCCGAAACTCCAAAACTCCAAAACTCCAAAACTCCAAAACTCCGAAACTCCAAAACTCCGAAACTCCAAAACTCCAAAACTCCAAAACTCCAAAACTCCAAAACTGCAAAACTCCAAAACTCCAAAACTCCAAAACTCCGAAACTCCGAAACTCCGAAACTCCAAAACTCCAAAACTCCGAAACTCCGAAACTCCAAAACTCCAAAACTCCGAAACTCCGAAACTCCGAAACTCCAAAACTCCGAAACTCCGAAACTCCGAAACTCCAAAACTCCGAAACTCCGAAACTCCGAAACTCCGAAACTACAAAACTCCAAAACTCCCAAACTCCGAAACTCCAAAACTCCGAAACTCCAAAACTCCAAAACTCCAAAACTCCAAAACTCCGAAACTCCGAAACTCCAAAACTCCGAAACTCCAAAACTCCAAAACTCCGAAACTCCAAAACTCCAAAACTCCGAAACTCCGAAACTCCAAAACTCCAAAACTCCAAAACTCCAAAACTCCGAAACTCCAAAACTCCAAAACTCCAAAACTCCAAAACTCCAAAACTCCAAAACTCCGAAACTCCAAAACTCCAAAACTGCAAAACTCCAAAACTCCGAAACTCCAAAACTCCAAAACTCCGAAACTCCAAAACTCCGAAACTCCAAAACTCCAAAACTCCAAAACTCCAAAACTCCAAAACTCCAAAACTCCAAAACTCCGAAACTCCGAAACTCCGAAACTCCGAAACTCCGAAACTCCGAAACTCCAAAACTCCAAAACTCCAAAACTCCAAAACTCCAAAACTCCGAAACTCCAAAACTCCGAAACTCCAAAACTCCAAAACTCCGAAACTCCAAAACTCCGAATCTCCAAAACTCCAAAACTCCAAAACTCCAAAACTCCGAAACTCCAAAACTCCAAAACTCCAAAACTCCAAAACTCCAAAACTCCGAAACTCTGAAACTCCGAAACTCCAAAACTCCAAAACTCCGGAACTCCGAAACTCCAAAACTCCAAAACTCCGAAACTCCGAAACTCCGAAACTCCGAAACTCCAAAACTCCGAAACTCCGAAACTCCAAAACTCCAAAACTCCGAAACTCCGAAACTCCAAAACTCCGAAACTCCGAAACTCCGAAACTCCAAAACTCCAAAACTCCAAAACTCCGAAACTCCAAAACTCCGAAACTCCAAAACTCCAAAACTCCAAAACTCCAAAACTCCGAAACTCCAAAACTCCGAAACTCCAAAACTCCAAAACTCCAAAACTCCGAAACTCCGAAACTCCAAAACTCCGAAACTCCAAAACTCCAAAACTCCAAAACTCCAAAACTCCGAAACTCCAAAACTCCGAAACTCCAAAACTCCAAAACTCCAAAACTCCGAAACTCCAAAACTCCAAAACTCCAAAACTCCAAAACTCCAAAACTCCAAAACTGCAAAACTCCAAAACTCCAAAACTCCGAAACTCCAAAACTCCAAAACTCCAAAACTCCAAAACTCCGAAACTCCGAAACTCCGAAACTCCAAAACTCCGAAACTCCGAAACTCCAAAACTCCAAAACTCCAAAACTCCAAAACTCCGAAACTCCGAAACTCCGAAACTCCAAAACTCCAAAACTCCAAAACTCCAAAACTTCAAAACTCCGAAACTCCAAAACTCCGAAACTCCAAAACTCCAAAACTCCAAAACTCCAAAACTCCGAAACTCCAAAACTCCAAAACTCGAAAACTCCCAAACTCCAAAACTGCAAAACTCCAAAACTCCAAAACTCCGAAACTCCAAAACTCCAAAACTCCGAAACTCCGAAACTCCGAAACTCCAAAACTCCGAAACTCCGAAACTCCAAAACTCCGAAGCTCCAAAACTCCGAAACTCCGAAACTCCGAAACTCCGAAACTCCAAAACTCCAAAACTCCAAAACTCCGAAACTCCAAAACTCCGAAACTCCAAAACTCCGAAACTCCGAAACTCCAAAACTCCAAAACTCTAGAACTCCGAAACTCCAAAACTCCAAAACTCCAAAACTCCAAAACTCCAAAACTCCAAAACTCCGAAACTCCAAAACTCCGAAACTCCAAAACTCCAAAACTCCGAAACTCCAAAACTCCGAAACTCCAAAACTCCAAAACTCCAAAACTCCAAATCTCCAAAACTCCAAAACTCCAAAACTCCGAAACTCCGAAACTCCGAAACTCCGAAACTCCGAAACTCCAAAACTCCAAAACTCCAAAACTCCGAAACTCCAAAACTCCGAAACTCCAAAACTCCAAAACTCCGAAACTCCAAAACTCCGAATCTCCAAAACTCCAAAACTCCAAAACTCCAAAACTCCAAAACTCCGAAACTCCAAAACTCCAAAACTCCAAAACTCCGAAACTCCGAAACTCCGAAACTCCAAAACTCCAAAACTCCGGAACTCCGAAACTCCAAAACTCCAAAACTCCAAAACTCCGAAACTCCAAAACTCCGAAACTCCAAAACTCCAAAACTCCGAAACTCCAAAACTCCGAAACTCCAAAACTCCAAAACTCCAAAACTCCAAAACTCCAAAACTCCAAAACTCCAAAACTCCGAAACTCCGAAACTCCGAAACTCCGAAACTCCGAAACTCCGAAACTCCAAAACTCCAAAACTCCAAAACTCCAAAACTCCAAAACTCCGAAACTCCAAAACTCCGAAACTCCAAAACTCCGAAACTCC
The DNA here is from genome assembly GCF_055824585.1 of Amblyomma mixtum. NCBI lineage: Eukaryota > Metazoa > Arthropoda > Arachnida > Ixodida > Ixodidae > Amblyomma > Amblyomma mixtum. The sequence goes on along the minus strand of NW_028317651.1, from coordinate 5,332,492 downwards.
AAAACTCCGAATCTCCAAAACTCCAAAACTCCAAAACTCCAAAACTCCGAAACTCCAAAACTCCAAAACTCCAAAACTCCAAAACTCCGAAACTCCGATACTCCGAAACTCCAAAACTCCAAAACTCCGGAACTCCGAAACTCCAAAACTCCAAAACTCCGAAACTCCGAAACTCCGAAACTCCGAAACTCCAAAACTCCGAAACTCCGAAACTCCGAAACTCCAAAACTCCGAAACTCCGAAACTCCGAAACTCCGAAACTCCGAAACTCCGAAACTCCAAAACTCCAAAACTCCAAAACTCCGAAACTCCAAAACTCCGAAACTCCAAAACTCCAAAACTCCAAAACTCCAAAACTCCGAAACTCCAAAACTCCGAAACTCCAAAACTCCAAAACTCCAAAACTCCGAAACTCCAAAACTCCGAAACTCCAAAACTCCGAAACTCCAAAACTCCAAAACTCCAAAACTCCAAAACTCCGAAACTCCAAAACTCCGAAACTCCAAAACTCCAAAACTCCAAAACTCCAAAACTGCAAAACTCCAAAACTCCAAAACTCCAAAACTCCGAAACTCCGAAACTCCGAAACTCCAAAACTCCAAAACTCCGAAACTCCGAAACTCCAAAACTCCAAAACTCCGAAACTCCGAAACTCCGAAACTCCAAAACTCCGAAACTCCGAAACTCCGAAACTCCAAAACTCCGAAACTCCGAAACTCCGAAACTCCGAAACTACAAAACTCCAAAACTCCCAAACTCCGAAACTCCAAAACTCCGAAACTCCAAAACTCCAAAACTCCAAAACTCTAAAACTCCGAAACTCCAAAACTCCGAAACTCCAAAACTCCAAAACTCCAAAACTCCGAAACTCCAAAACTCCAAAACTCCGAAACTCCAAAACTCCAAAACTCCAAAACTCCAAAACTCCGAAACTCCAAAACTCCAAAACTCGAAAACTCCCAAACTCCAAAACTGCAAAACTCCAAAACTCCAAAACTCCGAAACTCCAAAACTCCAAAACTCCGAAACTCCGAAACTCCGAAACTCCAAAACTCCGAAACTCCGAAACTCCAAAACTCCGAAGCTCCAAAACTCCGAAACTCCGAAACTCCGAAACTCCGAAACTCCAAAACTCCAAAACTCCAAAACTCCGAAACTCCAAAACTCCGAAACTCCAAAACTCCGAAACTCCGAAACTCCAAAACTCCAAAACTCTAGAACTCCGAAACTCCAAAACTCCAAAACTCCAAAACTCCAAAACTCCAAAACTCCGAAACTCCAATACTCCGAAACTCCAAAACTCCAAAACTCCGAAACTCCAAAACTCCGAAACTCCAAAACTCCAAAACTCCAAAACTCCAAATCTCCAAAACTCCAAAACTCCAAAACTCCGAAACTCCGAAACTCCGAAACTCCGAAACTCCGAAACTCCGAAACTCCAAAACTCCAAAACTCCAAAACTCCGAAACTCCAAAACTCCGAAACTCCAAAACTCCAAAACTCCGAAACTCCAAAACTCCGAATCTCCAAAACTCCAAAACTCCAAAACTCCAAAACTCCAAAACTCCGAAACTCCAAAACTCCAAAACTCCAAAACTCCGAAACTCCGAAACTCCGAAACTCCAAAACTCCAAAACTCCGGAACTCCGAAACTCCAAAACTCCAAAACTCCAAAACTCCAAAACTCCGAAACTCCAAAACTCCGAAACTCCAAAACTCCAAAACTCCGAAACTCCAAAACTCCGAAACTCCAAAACTCCAAAACTCCAAAACTCCAAAACTCCAAAACTCCAAAACTCCAAAACTCCGAAACTCCGAAACTCCGAAACTCCGAAACTCCGAAACTCCGAAACTCCAAAACTCCAAAACTCCAAAACTCCAAAACTCCAAAACTCCGAAACTCCAAAACTCCGAAACTCCAAAACTCCGAAACTCCAAAACTCCGAATCTCCAAAACTCCAAAACTCCAAAACTCCAAAACTCCGAAACTCCAAAACTCCAAAACTCCAAAACTCCAAAACTCCGAAACTCCGATACTCCGAAACTCCAAAACTCCAAAACTCCGGAACTCCGAAACTCCAAAACTCCAAAACTCCGAAACTCCGAAACTCCGAAACTCCGAAACTCCAAAACTCCGAAACTCCGAAACTCCGAAACTCCAAAACTCCGAAACTCCGAAACTCCGAAACTCCGAAACTCCGAAACTCCGAAACTCCGAAACTCCAAAACTCCAAAACTCCAAAACTCCGAAACTCCAAAACTCCGAAACTCCAAAACTCCAAAACTCCAAAACTCCAAAACTCCGAAACTCCAAAACTCCGAAACTCCAAAACTCCAAAACTCCAAAACTCCGAAACTCCAAAACTCCGAAACTCCAAAACTCCGAAACTCCAAAACTCCAAAACTCCAAAACTCCAAAACTCCGAAACTCCAAAACTCCGAAACTCCAAAACTCCAAAACTCCAAAACTCCAAAACTGCAAAACTCCAAAACTCCAAAACTCCAAAACTCCGAAACTCCGAAACTCCGAAACTCCAAAACTCCAAAACTCCGAAACTCCGAAACTCCAAAACTCCAAAACTCCGAAACTCCGAAACTCCGAAACTCCAAAACTCCGAAACTCCGAAACTCCGAAACTCCAAAACTCCGAAACTCCGAAACTCCGAAACTCCGAAACTACAAAACTCCAAAACTCCCAAACTCCGAAACTCCAAAACTCCGAAACTCCAAAACTCCAAAACTCCAAAACTCTAAAACTCCGAAACTCCAAAACTCCGAAACTCCAAAACTCCAAAACTCCAAAACTCCGAAACTCCAAAACTCCAAAACTCCGAAACTCCGAAACTCCAAAACTCCAAAACTCCAAAACTCCAAAACTCCGAAACTCCAAAACTCCAAAACTCCAAAACTCCAAAACTCCAAAACTCCAAAACTCCGAAACTCCAAAACTCCAAAACTGCAAAACTCCGAAACTCCAAAACTCCCAAACTCCAAAACTCCAAAACTCCGAAACTCCGAAACTCCGAAACTCCAAAGCTCCGAAACTCCGAAACTCCAAAACTCCAAAACTCCAAAACTCCGAAACTCCAAAACTCCGAAACTCCGAAACTCCAAAACTCCAAAACTCCAAAACTCCGAAACTCCGAAACTCCGAAACTCCGAAACTCCAAAACTCCAAAACTCCAAAACTCCGAAACTCCGAAACTCCAAAACTCCAAAACTCCGAAACTCCGAAACTCCGAAACTCCGAAACTCCAAAACTCCAAAACTCCAAAACTCCGAAACTCCAAAATTCCAAAACTCCAAAACTCCAAAACTCCAAAACTCCAAAACTCCGAAACTCCGAAACTCCAAAACTCCAAAACTCCAAAACTCCAAAACTCCAAAACTCCGAAACTCCAAAACTCCGAAACTCCAAAACTCCAAAACTCCAAAACTCCAAAACTCCGAAACTCCAAAACTCCAAAACTCCAAAACTCCAAAACTGCAAAACTCCAAAACTCCTAAACTCCGAAACTCCAAAACTCCAAAACTCCGAAACTCCGAAACTCCGAAACTCCAAAACTCCGAAACTCCGAAACTCCGAAACTCCAAAACTCCGAAACTCCAAAACTCCGAAACTCCGAAACTCCGAAACTCCGAAACTCCAAAACTCCAAAACTCCAAAACTCCGAAACTCCAAAACTCCGAAACTCCAAAACTCCAAAACTCCGAAACTCCGAAACTCCAAAACTCCAAAACTCCAAAACTCCGAAACTCCGAAACTCCGAAACTCCAAAACTCCAAAACTCCAAAACTCCGAAACTCCGAAACTCCAAAACTCCAAAACTCCGAAACTCCGAAACTCCAAAACTCCAAAACTCCAAAACTCCGAAACTCCGAAACTCCAAAACTCCAAAACTCCAAAACTCCAAAACTCCAAAACTCCGAAACTCCGAAACTCCAAAACTCCAAAACTCCGAAACTCCAAAACTCCGAAACTCCAAAACTCCAAAACTCCAAAACTCCAAAACTCCGAAACTCCAAAACTCCGAAACTCCAAAACTCCAAAACTCCAAAACTCCAAAACTCCAAAACTGCAAAACTCCAAAACTCCAAAACTCCAAAACTCCGAAACTCCGAAACTCCGAAACTCCAAAACTCCAAAACTCCGAAACTCCGAAACTCCAAAACTCCAAAACTCCGAAACTCCGAAACTCCGAAACTCCGAAACTCCAAAACTCCGAAACTCCGAAACTCCGAAACTCCAAAACTCCGAAACTCCGAAACTCCGAAACTCCGAAACTCCGAAACTCCGAAACTCCAAAACTCCAAAACTCCAAAACTCCGAAACTCCAAAACTCCGAAACTCCAAAACTCCAAAACTCCAAAACTCCGAAACTCCAAAACTCCGAAACTCCAAAACTCCAAAACTCCAAAACTCCGAAACTCCAAAACTCCGAAACTCCGAAACTCCAAAACTCCAAAACTCCAAAACTCCAAAACTCCGAAACTCCAAAACTCCAAAACTCCAAAACTCCAAAACTCCAAAACTCCAAAACTCCGAAACTCCAAAACTCCAAAACTGCAAAACTCCGAAACTCCAAAACTCCCAAACTCCAAAACTCCAAAACTCCGAAACTCCGAAACTCCGAAACTCCGAAACTCCGAAACTCCAAAGCTCCGAAACTCCGAAACTCCAAAACTCCAAAACTCCAAAACTCCGAAACTCCAAAACTCCGAAACTCCGAAACTCCAAAACTCCAAAACTCCAAAACTCCGAAACTCCGAAACTCCGAAACTCCGAAACTCCAAAACTCCAAAACTCCAAAACTCCGAAACTCCGAAACTCCAAAACTCCAAAACTCCGAAACTCCGAAACTCCGAAACTCCGAAACTCCAAAACTCCAAAACTCCAAAACTCCGAAACTCCAAAATTCCAAAACTCCAAAACTCCAAAACTCCATAACTCCAAAACTCCGAAACTCCGAAACTCCAAAACTCCAAAACTCCAAAACTCCAAAACTCCAAAACTCCGAAACTCCAAAACTCCGAAACTCCAAAACTCCAAAACTCCAAAACTCCAAAACTCCGAAACTCCAAAACTCCAAAACTCCAAAACTCCAAAACTGCAAAACTCCAAAACTCCTAAACTCCTAAACTCCGAAACTCCAAAACTCCAAAACTCCGAAACTCCGAAACTCCGAAACTCCGAAACTCCGAAACTCCGAAACTCCAAAACTCCAAAACTCCAAAACTCCGAAACTCCGAAACTCCGAAACTCCGAAACTCCGAAACTCCAAAACTCCAAAACTCCAAAACTCCGAAACTCCAAAACTCCGAAACTCCAAAACTCCAAAACTCCAAAACTCCGAAACTCCAAAACTCCGAAACTCCAAAACTCCAAAACTCCAAAACTCCGAAACTCCAAAACTCCAAAACTCCAAAACTCCGAAACTCCAAAACTCCAAAACTCCAAAACTGCAAAACTCCAAAACTCCAAAACTCCGAAACTCCGAAACTCCAAAACTCCAAAACTCCAAAACTCCAAAACTCCAAAACTCCGAAACTCCAAAACTCCGAAACTCCAAAACTCCAAAACTCCGAAACTCCAAAATTCCAAAACTCCAAAACTCCAAAACTCCAAAACTCCAAAACTGCAAAACTCCAAAACTCCTAAACTCCGAAACTCCAAAACTCCAAAACTCCGAAACTCCGAAACTCCGAAACTCCAAAACTCCGAAACTCCGAAACTCCGAAACTCCAAAACTCCGAAACTCCAAAACTCCGAAACTCCGAAACTCCGAAACTCCGAAACTCCAAAACTCCAAAACTCCAAAACTCCGAAACTCCAAAACTCCGAAACTCCGAAACTCCAAAACTCCAAAACTCCAAAACTCCGAAACTCCGAAACTCCAAAACTCCAAAACTCTAGAACTCCGAAACTCCAAAACTCCAAAACTCCAAAACTCCAAAACTCCAAAACTCCGAAACTCCAAAACTCCAAAACTCCAAAACTCCAAAACTCCAAAACTCCAAAACTCCGAAACTCCGAAACTCCGAAACTCCGAAACTCCGAAACTCCGAAACTCCAAAACTCCAAAACTCCAAAACTCCAAAACTCCGAAACTCCAAAACTCCGAAACTCCAAAATTCCAAAACTCCAAAACTCCAAAACTCCGAAACTCCAAAACTCCGAAACTCCAAAACTCCAAAACTCCAAAACTCCGAAACTCCAAAACTCCAAAACTCCAAAACTGCAAAACTCCAAAACTCCAAAACTCCGAAACTCCAAAACTCCGAAACTCCAAAACTCCGAAACTCCGAAACTCCAAAACTCCGAAACTCCAAAACTCCGAAACTCCGAAACTCAGAAACTCCGAAACTCAGAAACTCGAAAACTCCGAAACTCCAAAACTCCGAAACTCCGAAACTCCGAAACTCCGAAACTCCGAAACTCCAAAACTCCAAAACTCCGAAACTCCGAAACTCCGAAACTTCAAAACTCCAAAACTCCAAAACTCTGAAACTCCAAAACTCCGAAACTCCAAAACTCCAAAACTCCAAAACTCCGAAACTCCAAAACTCCAAAACTCCAAAACTCCGAAACTCCAAAACTCCAAAACTCCAAAACTCCAAAACTCCAAAACTCCAAAACTGCAAAACTCCAAAACTCCAAAACTCCGAAACTCCAAAACTCCAAAACTCCAAAACTCCAAAACTCCGAAACTCCGAAACTCCGAAACTCCAAAACTCCGAAACTCCGAAACTCCAAAACTCCGAAACTCCAAAACTCCAAAACTCCAAAACTCCGAAACTCCGAAACTCCGAAACTCCAAAACTCCAAAACTCCAAAACTCCAAAACTTCAAAACTCCGAAACTCCAAAACTCCGAAACTCCAAAACTCCAAAACTCCAAAACTCCAAAACTCCAAAACTCCAAAACTCCGAAACTCCAAAACTCCAAAACTCCAAAACTCCAAAACTCCAAAACTGCAAAACTCCAAAACTCCAAAACTCCGAAACTCCAAAACTCCAAAACTCCGAAACTCCGAAACTCCGAAACTCCAAAACTCCGAAACCCCGAAACTCCAAAACTCCGAAACTCCAAAACTCCGAAACTCCGAAACTCCGAAACTCCGAAACTCCAAAACTCCAAAACTCCAAAACTCCGAAACTCCAAAACTCCGAAACTCCAAAACTCCAAAACTCCAAAACTCCAAAACTCCGAAACTCCAAAACTCCGAAACTCCAAAACTCCAAAACTCCAAAACTCCGAAACTCCAAAACTCCAAAACTCCGAAACTCCGAAACTCCAAAACTCCAAAACTCCGAAACTCCAAAACTCCGAAACTCCAAAACTCCGAAACTCCAAAACTCCAAAACTCCAAAACTCCGAAACACCAAAACTCCGAAACTCCGAAACTCCAAAACTCCAAAACTCCAAAACTCCGAAACTCCAAAACTCCAAAAACTCCAAAACTCCGAAACTCCGAAACTCCGAAACTCCGAAACTCCGAAACTCCGAAACTCCAAAACTCCGAAACTCCGAAACTCCAAAACTCCAAAACTCCGAAACTCCAAAACTCCGAAACTCCAAAACTCCAAAACTCCAAAACTCCAAAACTCCGAAACTCCAAAACTCCGAAACTCCAAAACTCCGAAACTCCAAAACTCCGAAACTCCAAAACTCCGAAACTCCAAAACTCCGAAACTCCAAAACTCCAAAACTCCAAAACTCCAAAACTCCGAAACTCCAAAACTCCGAAACTCCAAAACTCCAAAACTCCAAAACTCCAAAACTCCGAAACTCCAAAACTCCAAAACTCCAAAACTCCAAAACTCCAAAACTGCAAAACTCCAAAACTCCAAAACTCCGAAACTCCAAAACTCCAAAACTCCAAAACTCCAAAACTCCGAAACTCCGAAACTCCGAAACTCCAAAACTCCGAAACTCCGAAACTCCAAAACTCCGAAACTCCAAAACTCCAAAACTCCAAAACTCCAAAACTCCGAAACTCCGAAACTCCGAAACTCCAAAACTCCAAAACTCCAAAACTCCAAAACTTCAAAACTCCGAAACTCCAAAACTCCGAAACTCCAAAACTCCAAAACTCCAAAACTCCAAAACTCCAAAACTCCGAAACTCCAAAACTCCAAAACTCCAAAACTCCAAAACTCCAAAACTGCAAAACTCCAAAACTCCAAAACTCCGAAACTCCAAAACTCCAAAACTCCGAAACTCCGAAACTCCGAAACTCCAAAACTCCGAAACTCCGAAACTCCAAAACTCCGAAACTCCGAAACTCCAAAACTCCGAAACTCCAAAACTCCGAAACTCCGAAACTCCGAAACTCCGAAACTCCAAAACTCCAAAACTCCAAAACTCCAAAACTCCAAAACTCCGAAACTCCGAAACTCCAAAACTCCAAAACTCCAAAACTTCAAAACTCCGAAACTCCAAAACTCCGAAACTCCAAAACTCCAAAACTCCAAAACTGCAAAACTCCGAAACTCCAAAACTCCAAAACTCCAAAACTCCAAAACTGCAAAACTCCAAAACTCCAAAACTCCGAAACTCCAAAACTCCAAAACTCCGAAACTCCGAAACTCCAAAACTCCGAAACTCCGAAACTCCAAAACTCCGAAACTCCAAAACTCCGAAACTCCGAAACTCCGAAACTCCGAAACTCCAAAACTCCAAAACTCCAAAACTCCGAAACTCCAAAACTCCGAAACTCCAAAACTCCAAAACTCCAAAACTCCAAAACTCCAAAACTCCAAAACTCCGAAACTCCAAAACTCCGAAACTCCAAAACTCCAAAACTCCAAAACTCCGAAACTCCAAAACTCCGAAACTCCAAAACTCCAAAACTCCAAAACTCCGAAACTCCAAAACTCCAAAACTCCGAAACTCCGAAACTCCAAAACTCCAAAACTCCAAAACTCCAAAACTCCAAAACTCCAAAACTGCAAAACTCCAAAACTCCAAAACTCCGAAACTCCAAAACTCCAAAACTCCAAAACACCGAAACTCCGAAACTCCGAAACTCCGAAACTCCGAAACTCCGAAACTCCAAAACTCCAAAACTCCAAAACTCCAAAACTCCGAAACTCCAAAACTCTAGAACTCCGAAACTCCAAAACTCCAAAACTCCAAAACTCCAAAACTCCAAAACTCCGAAACTCCAAAACTCCGAAACTCCAAAACTCCAAAACTCCGAAACTCCAAAACTCCGAAACTCCAAAACTCCAAAACTCCGAAACTCCAAAACTCCAAAACTCCAAAACTCCAAAACTCCGAAACTCCGAAACTCCAAAACTCCGAAACTCCAAAACTCCAAAACTCCGAAACTCCAAAACTCCGAATCTCCAAAACTCCAAAACTCCAAAACTCCAAAACTCCGAAACTCCAAAACTCCAAAACTCCAAAACTCCAAAACTCCAAAACTCCGAAACTCCGAAACTCCGAAACTCCAAAACTACAAAACTCCGGAACTCCGAAACTCCAAAACTCCAAAACTCCGAAACTCCGAAACTCCGAAACTCCGAAACTCCAAAACTCCGAAACTCCGAAACTCCGAAACTCCAAAACTCCGAAACTCCGAAACTCCAAAACTCCGAAACTCCGAAACTCCGAAACTCCGAAACTCAAAAACTCCAAAACTCCAAAACTCCGAAACTCCAAAACTCCGAAACTCCAAAACTCCAAAACTCCAAAACTCCAAAACTCCGAAACTCCAAAACTCCGAAACTCCAAAACTCCAAAACTCCGAAACTCCAAAACTCCAAAACTCCGAAACTCCGAAACTCCAAAACTCCGAAACTCCAAAACTCCAAAACTCCAAAACTCCAAAACTCCAAAACTCCAAAACTCCGAAACTCCAAAATTCCAAAACTCCAAAACTCCGAAACTCCAAAACTCCGAAACTCCAAAACTCCAAAACTCCAAAACTCCAAAACTCCAAAACTCCAAAACTCCGAAACATCGAAACTCCAAAACTCCAAAACTCCGAAACTCCAAAACTCCAAAACTCCGAAACTCCGAAACTCCAAAACTCCAAAACTCCGAAACTCCAAAACTCCAAAACTCCAAAACTGCAAAACTCCAAAACTGCAAAACTCCGAAACTCCAAAACTCCAAAACTCCAAAACTCCAAAACTCCGAAACTCCGAAACTCCAAAACTCCAAAACTCCGAAACTCCAAAACTCCAAAACTCCAAAACTGCAAAACTCCAAAACTCCAAAACTCCGAAACTCCAAAACTCCGAAACTCCGAAACTCCAAAACTCCAAAACTCCGAAACTCCAAAACTCCAAAACTGCAAAACTCCGAAACTCCAAAACTCCAAAACTCCAAAACTCCGAAACTCCGAAACTCCAAAACTCCAAAACTCCAAAACTCCGAAACTCCAAAACTCCGAAACTCCGAAACTCCAAAACTCCAAAACTCCGAAACTCCAAAACTCCAAAAACTCCAAAACTCCGAAACTCCGAAACTCCGAAACTCCGAAACTCCGAAACTCCGAAACTCCGAAACTCCGAAACTCCAAAACTCCGAAACTCCGAAACTCCGAAACTCCAAAACTCCAAAACTCCGAAACTCCAAAACTCCGAAACTCCAAAACTCCAAAACTCCAAAACTCCAAAACTCCGAAACTCCAAAACTCCGAAACTCCAAAACTCCGAAACTCCGAAACTCCAAAACTCCGAAACTCCAAAACTCCGAAACTCCGAAACTCAGAAACTCCGAAACTCAGAAACTCGAAAACTCCGAAACTCCAAAACTCCGAAACTCCGAAACTCCGAAACTCCGAAACTCCAAAACTCCAAAACTCCGAAACTCCGAAACTCCGAAACTTCAAAACTCCAAAACTCCAAAACTCTGAAACTCCAAAACTCCGAAACTCCAAAACTCCAAAACTCCAAAACTCCGAAACTCCAAAACTCCAAAACTCCGAAACTCCAAAACTCCAAAACTCCAAAACTCCAAAACTCCAAAACTGCAAAACTCCAAAACTCCAAAACTCCGAAACTCCAAAACTCCAAAACTCCAAAACTCCAAAACTCCGAAACTCCGAAACTCCGAAACTCCAAAACTCCGAAACTCCGAAACTCCAAAACTCCGAAACTCCAAAACTCCAAAACTCCAAAACTCCAAAACTCCGAAACTCCGAAACTCCGAAACTCCAAAACTCCAAAACTCCAAAACTCCAAAACTTCAAAACTCCGAAACTCCAAAACTCCGAAACTCCAAAACTCCAAAACTCCAAAACTCCAAAACTCCAAAACTCCAAAACTCCGAAACTCCAAAACTCCAAAACTCCAAAACTCCAAAACTCCAAAACTGCAAAACTCCAAAACTCCAAAACTCCGAAACTCCAAAACTCCAAAACTCCGAAACTCCGAAACTCCGAAACTCCAAAACTCCGAAACTCCGAAACTCCAAAACTCCGAAACTCCAAAACTCCGAAACTCCGAAACTCCGAAACTCCGAAGCTCCAAAACTCCAAAACTCCAAAACTCCAAAACTCCGAAACTCCAAAACTCCGAAACTCCGAAACTCCGAAACTCCAAAACTCCAAAACTCCAAAACTCCAAAACTCCGAAACTCCGAAACTCCAAAACTCCAAAACTCTAGAACTCCGAAACTCCAAAACTCCAAAACTCCAAAACTCCGAAACTCCAAAACTCCGAAACTCCAAAACTCCAAAACTCCAAAACTCCGAAACTCCAAAACTCCGAAACTCCAAAACTCCAAAACTCCAAAACTCCAAAACTCCAAAACTCCAAAACTGCAAAACTCCAAAACTCCAAAACTCCAAAACTCCGAAACTCCGAAACTCCGAAACTCCAAAACTCCAAAACTCCGAAACTCCGAAACTCCAAAACTCCAAAACTCTAGAACTCCGAAACTCCAAAACTCCAAAACTCCAAAACTCCGAAACTCCAAAACTCCGAAACTCCAAAACTCCCAAACTCCAAAACTCCAAAACTCCAAAACTCCAAAACTCCAAAACTCCAAAACTCCAAAACTCCAAAACTCCAAAACTCCAAAACTCCGAAACTCCGAAACTCCAAAACTCCGAAACTCCAAAACTCCGAAACTCCAAAACTCCAAAACTCCAAAGCTCCAAAACTCCAAAACTGCAAAACTGCAAAACTCCAAAACTCCAAAACTCCGAAACTCCGAAACTCCAAAACTCCAAAACTCCGAAACTCCGAAACTCCAAAACTCCGAAACTCCGAAACTCCAAAACTCCAAAACTCCAAAACTCCAAAACTCCGAAACTCCAAAACTCCAAAACTCCAAAACTCCAAAACTCCAAAACTCCAAAACTCCAAAACTCCAAAACTCCAAAACTCCAAAACTGCAAAACTCCAAAACTCCGAAACTCCAAAACACCAAAACTCCGAAACTCCGAAACTCCGAAACTCCAAAACTCCGAAACTCCGAAACTCCGAAACTCCAAAACTCCGAAACTCCAAAACTCCGAAACTCCGAAACTCCAAAACTCCAAAACTCCAAAACTCCGAAACTCCGAAACTCCAAAACTCCAAAACTCTAGAACTCCGAAACTCCAAAACTCTAGAACTCCGAAACTCCAAAACTCCAAAACTCCAAAACTCCAAAACTCCGAAACTCCGAAACTCCAAAACTCCAAAACTCTAGAACTCCGAAACTCCAAAACTCCAAAACTCCAAAACTCCGAAACTCCAAAACTCCGAAACTCCAAAACTCCAAAACTCCGAAACTCCAAAACTCCGAAACTCCAAAACTCCAAAACTCCAAAACTCCAAAACTCCAAAACTCCAAAACTCCAAAACTGCAAAACTCCAAAACTCCAAAACTCCAAAACTCCGAAACTCCGAAACTCCGAAACTCCAAAACTCCAAAACTCCAAAACTCCGAAACTCCAAAACTCCAAAACTCCAAAACTCCAAAACTCTAGAACTCCGAAACTCCAAAACTCCGAAACTCCAAAACTCCGAAACTCCAAAACTCCAAAACTCCAAAGCTCCAAAACTCCAAAACTCCAAAACTCCAAAACTCCAAAACTCCAAAACTCCATAACACCGAAACTCCGAAACTCCGAAACTCCGAAACTCCGAAACTCCAAAACTCCAAAACTCCAAAGCTCCAAAACTCCGAAACTCCGAAACTCCAAAACTCCAAAACTCCGAAACTCCGAAACTCCAAAACTCCAAAACTCCAAAACTCCAAAACTCCGAAACTCCAAAACTCCGAAACTCCAAAACTCCAAAACTCCAAAACTCCGAAACTCCAAAACTCCGAAACTCCAAAACTCCAAAACTCCAAAACTCCAAAACTCCAAAACTCCGAAACTCCGAAACTCCAAAACTCCAAAACTCCGAAACTCCAAAACTCCAAAACTCCGAAACTCCGAAACTCCAAAACTCCAAAACTCCGAAACTCCAAAACTCCAAAACTCCAAAACTGCAAAACTCCAAAACTGCAAAACTCCGAAACTCCAAAACTCCAAAACTCCAAAACTCCAAAACTCCGAAACTCCGAAACTCCAAAACTCCAAAACTCCGAAACTCCAAAACTCCAAAACTCCAAAACTCCGAAACTCCAAAACTCCAAAACTCCAAAACTCCGAAACTCCAAAACTCCAAAACTCCAAAACTCCAAAACTCTAGAACTCCGAAACTCCAAAACTCCAAAACTCCAAAACTCCGAAACTCCAAAACTCCGAAACTCCAAAACTCCAAAACTCCAAAACTCCAAAACTCCGAAACTCCAAAACTCCGAAACTCCAAAACTCCAAAACTCCAAAACTCCAAAACTCCAAAACTGCAAAACTCCAAAACTCCAAAACTCTAGAACTCCGAAACTCCAAAACTCTAGAACTCCGAAACTCCAAAACTCCAAAACTCCAAAACTCCAAAACTCCAAAACTGCAAAACTCCAAAACTCCAAAACTCCAAAACTCCGAAACTCCGAAACTCCGAAACTCCAAAACTCCAAAACTCCGAAACTCCGAAACTCCAAAACTCCAAAACTCCGAAACTCCGAAACTCCGAAACTCCGAAACTCCAAAACTCCAAAACTCCAAAACTCCAAAACTCCGAAACTCCGAAACTCCAAAACTCCAAAACTCTAGAACTCCGAAACTCCAAAACTCCAAAACTCCAAAACTCCAAAACTCCGAAACTCCAAAACTCCAAAACTCCGAAACTCCAAAACTCCGAAACTCCAAAACTCCAAACTCCAAAACTCCAAAACTCCGAAACTCCGAAACTCCAAAACTCCGAAACTCCAAAACTCCAAAACTCCAAAACTCCAAAACTGCAAAACTCCAAAACTCCAAAACTCCAAAACTCCGAAACTCCGAAACTCCGAAACTCCAAAACTCCAAAACTCCGAAACTCCGAAACTCCAAAACTCCAAAACTCCGAAACTCCGAAACTCCGAAACTCCGAAACTCCAAAACTCCAAAACTCCAAAACTCCAAAACTCCGGAACTCCGAAACTCCAAAACTCCAAAACTCTAGAACTCCGAAACTCCAAAACTCCGAAACTCCAAAACTCCAAAACTCCAAAACTCCGAAACTCCGAAACTCCAAAACTCCAAAACTCTAGAACTCCGAAACTCCAAAACTAGAACTCCAAAACTCCGAAACTCCAAAACTCCGAAACTCCAAAACTCCAAAACTCCAAAACTCCGAAACTCCAAAACTCCGAAACTCCAAAACTCCAAAACTCCAAAACTCCAAAACTCCAAAACTGCAAAACTCCAAAACTCCAAAACTCCAAAACTCCGAAACTCCGAAACTCCAAAACTCCGAAACTCCAAAACTCCAAAACTCCAAAACTCCAAAACTCCAAAACTCCGAAACTCCGAAACTCCAAAACTCCAAAACTCCGAAACTCCAAAACTCCAAAACTCCGAAACTCCGAAACTCCAAAACTCCAAAACTCCGAAACTCCAAAACTCCAAAACTCCAAAACTGCAAAACTCCAAAACTGCAAAACTCCGAAACTCCAAAACTCCAAAACTCCAAAACTCCAAAACTCCGAAACTCCGAAACTCCAAAACTCCAAAACTCCGAAACTCCAAAACTCCAAAACTCCAAAACTCCGAAACTCCAAAACTCCAAAACTCCAAAACTCCGAAACTCCAAAACTCCAAAACTCCAAAACTCCAAAACTCCAAAACTCTAGAACTCCGAAACTCCAAAACTCCAAAACTCCGAAACTCCAAAACTCCGAAACTCCAAAACTCCAAAACTCCAAAACTCCAAAACTCCGAAACTCCAAAACTCCGAAACTCCAAAACTCCAAAACTCCAAAACTCCAAAACTGCAAAACTCCAAAACTCTAGAACTCCGAAACTCCAAAACTCTAGAACTCCGAAACTCCAAAACTCCAAAACTCCAAAACTCCGAAACTCCAAAACTCCGAAACTCCAAAACTCCAAAACTCCAAAACTCCAAAACTCCGAAACTCCAAAACTCCGAAACTCCAAAACTCCAAAACTCCAAAACTCCAAAACTCCAAAACTGCAAAACTCCAAAACTCCAAAACTCCAAAACTCCGAAACTCCGAAACTCCGAAACTCCAAAACTCCAAAACTCCGAAACTCCGAAACTCCAAAACTCCAAAACTCCGAAACTCCGAAACTCCGAAACTCCGAAACTCCAAAACTCCAAAACTCCAAAACTCCAAAACTCCGAAACTCCGAAACTCCGAAACTCCAAAACTCCAAAACTCTAGAACTCCGAAACTCCAAAACTCCAAAACTCCAAAACTCCGAAACTCCAAAACTCCGAAACTCCAAAACTCCAAAACTCCAAAACTCCGAAACTCCAAAACTCCGAAACTCCAAAACTCCAAAACTCCAAAACTCCAAAACTCCAAAACTCCAAAACTGCAAAACTCCAAAACTCCAAAACTCCAAAACTCCGAAACTCCGAAACTCCGAAACTCCAAAACTCCAAAACTCCGAAACTCCGAAACTCCAAAACTCCAAAACTCTAGAACTCCGAAACTCCAAAACTCCAAAACTCCGAAACTCCAAAACTCCGAAACTCCAAAACTCCCAAACTCCAAAACTCCAAAACTCCAAAACTCCAAAACTCCAAAACTCCAAAACTCCAAAACTCCAAAACTCCAAAACTCCGAAACTCCGAAACTCCAAAACTCCGAAACTCCAAAACTCCGAAACTCCAAAACTCCAAAACTCCAAAGCTCCAAAACTCCAAAACTGCAAAACTGCAAAACTTCAAAACTCCAAAACTCCGAAACTCCGAAACTCCAAAACTCCAAAACTCCGAAACTCCGAAACTCCAAAACTCCGAAACTCCGAAACTCCAAAACTCCAAAACTCCAAAACTCCAAAACTCCGAAACTCCAAAACTCCAAAACTCCAAAACTCCAAAACTCCAAAACTCCAAAACTCCAAAACTCCAAAACTCCAAAACTCCAAAACTCCAAAACTGCAAAACTCCAAAACTCCGAAACTCCAAAACACCAAAACTCCGAAACTCCGAAACTCCGAAACTCCAAAACTCCGAAACTCCGAAACTCCGAAACTCCAAAACTCCGAAACTCCAAAACTCCGAAACTCCGAAACTCCAAAACTCCAAAACTCCAAAACTCCGAAACTCCGAAACTCCAAAACTCCAAAACTCTAGAACTCCGAAACTCCAAAACTCTAGAACTCCGAAACTCCAAAACTCCAAAACTCCAAAACTCCAAAACTCCGAAACTCCGAAACTCCAAAACTCCAAAACTCTAGAACTCCGAAACTCCAAAACTCCAAAACTCCAAAACTCCGAAACTCCAAAACTCCGAAACTCCAAAACTCCAAAACTCCGAAACTCCAAAACTCCGAAACTCCAAAACTCCAAAACTCCAAAACTCCAAAACTCCAAAACTCCAAAACTCCAAAACTGCAAAACTCCAAAACTCCAAAACTCCAAAACTCCGAAACTCCGAAACTCCGAAACTCCAAAACTCCAAAACTCCAAAACTCCGAAACTCCAAAACTCCAAAACTCCAAAACTCCAAAACTCTAGAACTCCGAAACTCCAAAACTCCGAAACTCCAAAACTCCGAAACTCCAAAACTCCAAAACTCCAAAACTCCAAAACTCCAAAACTCCAAAACTCCAAAACTCCAAAACTCCAAAACTCCAAAACACCGAAACTCCGAAACTCCGAAACTCCGAAACTCCGAAACTCCAAAACTCCAAAACTCCAAAGCTCCAAAACTCCGAAACTCCGAAACTCCAAAACTCCAAAACTCCGAAACTCCGAAACTCCAAAACTCCAAAACTCCAAAACTCCAAAACTCCGAAACTCCAAAACTCCGAAACTCCAAAACTCCAAAACTCCAAAACTCCAAAACTCCGAAACTCCAAAACTCCGAAACTCCAAAACTCCAAAACTCCAAAACTCCAAAACTCCAAAACTCCGAAACTCCGAAACTCCAAAACTCCAAAACTCCGAAACTCCAAAACTCCAAAACTCCGAAACTCCGAAACTCCAAAACTCCAAAACTCCGAAACTCCAAAACTCCAAAACTCCAAAACTGCAAAACTCCAAAACTGCAAAACTCCGAAACTCCAAAACTCCAAAACTCCAAAACTCCAAAACTCCGAAACTCCGAAACTCCAAAACTCCAAAACTCCGAAACTCCAAAACTCCAAAACTCCAAAACTCCGAAACTCCAAAACTCCAAAACTCCAAAACTCCGAAACTCCAAAACTCCAAAACTCCAAAACTCCAAAACTCTAGAACTCCGAAACTCCAAAACTCCAAAACTCCAAAACTCCGAAACTCCAAAACTCCGAAACTCCAAAACTCCAAAACTCCAAAACTCCAAAACTCCGAAACTCCAAAACTCCGAAACTCCAAAACTCCAAAACTCCAAAACTCCAAAACTGCAAAACTCCAAAACTCCAAAACTCTAGAACTCCGAAACTCCAAAACTCTAGAACTCCGAAACTCCAAAACTCCAAAACTCCAAAACTCCGAAACTCCAAAACTCCGAAACTCCAAAACTCCAAAACTCCAAAACTCCAAAACTCCGAAACTCCAAAACTCCGAAACTCCAAAACTCCAAAACTCCAAAACTCCAAAACTCCAAAACTGCAAAACTCCAAAACTCCAAAACTCCAAAACTCCGAAACTCCGAAACTCCGAAACTCCAAAACTCCAAAACTCCGAAACTCCGAAACTCCAAAACTCCAAAACTCCGAAACTCCGAAACTCCGAAACTCCGAAACTCCAAAACTCCAAAACTCCAAAACTCCAAAACTCCGAAACTCCGAAACTCCAAAACTCCAAAACTCTAGAACTCCGAAACTCCAAAACTCCAAAACTCCAAAACTCCAAAACTCCGAAACTCCAAAACTCCAAAACTCCGAAACTCCAAAACTCCGAAACTCCAAAACTCCAAACTCCAAAACTCCAAAACTCCGAAACTCCAAAACTCCGAAACTCCAAAACTCCA
Source organism: Amblyomma mixtum (assembly GCF_055824585.1). Lineage (NCBI taxonomy): Eukaryota > Metazoa > Arthropoda > Arachnida > Ixodida > Ixodidae > Amblyomma > Amblyomma mixtum. The sequence goes on along the minus strand of NW_028317651.1, from coordinate 5,314,029 downwards.
AAACTCCAAAACTCCAAAACTGCAAAACTCCAAAACTCCAAAACTCCAAAACTCCGAAACTCCGAAACTCCGAAACTCCAAAACTCCAAAACTCCGAAACTCCGAAACTCCAAAACTCCAAAACTCCGAAACTCCGAAACTCCGAAACTCCGAAACTCCAAAACTCCAAAACTCCAAAACTCCAAAACTCCGGAACTCCGAAACTCCAAAACTCCAAAACTCTAGAACTCCGAAACTCCAAAACTCCAAAACTCCAAAACTCCGAAACTCCAAAACTCCGAAACTCCAAAACTCCAAAACTCCAAAACTCCGAAACTCCAAAACTCCGAAACTCCAAAACTCCAAAACTCCAAAACTCCAAAACTCCAAAACTGCAAAACTGCAAAACTCCAAAACTCCAAAACTCCGAAACTCCGAAACTCCGAAACTCCAAAACTCCAAAACTCCGAAACTCCGAAACTCCAAAACTCCAAAACTCCGAAACTCCAAAACTCCAAAACTCCAAAACTCCGAAACTCCAAAACTCCAAAACTCCAAAACTCCAAAACTCCAAAACTCCGAAACTCCAAAACTCCGAAACTCCAAAACTCCAAAACTCCAAAACTCCAAAACTCCGAAACTCCAAAACTCCAAAACTCCAAAACTCCAAAACTCCAAAACTCCAAAACTCCAAAACTGCAAAACTCCAAAACTCCGAAACTCCAAAACTCCAAAACTCCGAAACTCCGAAACTCCGAAACTCCAAAACTCCGAAACTCCGAAACTCCGAAACTCCAAAACTCCGAAACTCCAAAACTCCGAAACTCCGAAACTCCGAAACTCCAAAACTCCAAAACTCCGAAACTCCGAAACTCCAAAACTCCAAAACTCTAGAACTCCGAAACTCCAAAACTCTAGAACTCCAAAACTCCGAAACTCCAAAACTCCGAAACTCCAAAACTCCAAAACTCCAAAACTCCAAAACTCCGAAACTCCAAAACTCCGAAACTCCAAAACTCCAAAACTCCAAAACTCCAAAACTCCAAAACTGCAAAACTCCAAAACTCCAAAACTCCAAAACTCCGAAACTCCGAAACTCCGAAACTCCAAAACTCCAAAACTCCAAAACTCCGAAACTCCAAAACTCCAAAACTCTAGAACTCCGAAACTCCAAAACTCCGAAACTCCAAAACTCCGAAACTCCAAAACTCCAAAACTCCAAAACTCCAAAACTCCAAAACTCCAAAACTCCAAAACTCCAAAACTCCAAAACTCCAAAACTCCAAAACTCCGAAACTCCAAAACTCCAAAACTCCAAAACTCCAAAACTCCGAAACTCCAAAACTCCGAAACTCCAAAACTCCAAAACTCCAAAACTCCGAAACTCCGAAACTCCGAAACTCCAAAACTCCAAAACTCCGAAACTCCGAAACTCCAAAACTCCAAAACTCCGAAACTCCAAAACTCCAAAACTCCGAAACTCCAAAACTCCGAAACTCCAAAACTCCAAAACTCCAAAACTCCAAAACTCCAAAACTGCAAAACTCCAAAACTCCAAAACTCCAAAACTCCGAAACTCCGAAACTCCAAAACTCCAAAACTCCGAAACTCCGAAACTCCAAAACTCCGAAACTCCGAAACTCCAAAACTCCAAAACTCCAAAACTCCAAAACTCCGAAACTCCAAAACTCCAAAACTCCAAAACTCCGAAACTCCAAAACTCCAAAACTCCAAAACTCCAAAACTCCAAAACTCCGAAACTCCAAAACTCCAAAACTCCAAAACTCCAAAACTCCAAAACTCCGAAACTCCAAAACTCCGAAACTCCGAAACTCCAAAACTCCAAAACTCCAAAACTCCGAAACTCCGAAACTCCAAAACTCCAAAACTCTAGAACTCCGAAACTCCAAAACTCTAGAACTCCGAAACTCCAAAACTCCAAAACTCCAAAACTCCAAAACTCCGAAACTCCGAAACTCCAAAACTCCAAAACTCTAGAACTCCGAAACTCCAAAACTCCAAAACTCCAAAACTCCGAAACTCCAAAACTCCGAAACTCCAAAACTCCAAAACTCCGAAACTCCAAAACTCCGAAACTCCAAAACTCCAAAACTCCAAAACTCCAAAACTCCAAAACTCCAAAACTGCAAAACTCCAAAACTCCAAAACTCCAAAACTCCGAAACTCCGAAACTCCGAAACTCCAAAACTCCAAAACTCCAAAACTCCGAAACTCCAAAACTCCAAAACTCCAAAACTCCAAAACTCTAGAACTCCGAAACTCCAAAACTCCGAAACTCCAAAACTCCGAAACTCCAAAACTCCAAAACTCCAAAACTCCAAAACTCCAAAACTCCAAAACTCCAAAACTCCAAAACTCCAAAACTCCAAAACACCGAAACTCCGAAACTCCGAAACTCCGAAACTCCGAAACTCCGAAACTCCAAAACTCCAAAACTCCAAAGCTCCAAAACTCCGAAACTCCGAAACTCCAAAACTCCAAAACTCCGAAACTCCGAAACTCCAAAACTCCAAAACTCCAAAACTCCAAAACTCCGAAACTCCAAAACTCCGAAACTCCAAAACTCCAAAACTCCAAAACTCCGAAACTCCAAAACTCCGAAACTCCAAAACTCCAAAACTCCAAAACTCCGAAACTCCGAAACTCCAAAACTCCAAAACTCCGAAACTCCAAAACTCCAAAACTCCGAAACTCCGAAACTCCAAAACTCCAAAACTCCGAAACTCCAAAACTCCAAAACTCCAAAACTGCAAAACTCCAAAACTGCAAAACTCCGAAACTCCAAAACTCCAAAACTCCAAAACTCCAAAACTCCGAAACTCCGAAACTCCAAAACTCCAAAACTCCGAAACTCCAAAACTCCAAAACTCCAAAACTCCGAAACTCCAAAACTCCAAAACTCCAAAACTCCGAAACTCCAAAACTCCAAAACTCCAAAACTCCGAAACTCCAAAACTCCAAAACTCCAAAACTCCAAAACTCCGAAACTCCGAAACTCCGAAACTCCAAAACTCCGAAACTCCAAAACTCCGAAACTCCGAAACTCCGAAACTCCAAAACTCCAAAACTCCAAAACTCCGAAACTCCGAAACTCCAAAACTCCAAAACTCTAGAACTCCGAAACTCCAAAACTCTAGAACTCCAAAACTCCGAAACTCCGAAACTCCGAAACTCCGAAACTCCAAAACTCCAAAACTCCGAAACTCCGAAACTCCGAAACTCCAAAACTCCGAAACTCCGAAACTCCGAAACTCCAAAACTCCGAAACTCCAAAACTCCGAAACTCCGAAACTCCGAAACTCCAAAACTCCAAAACTCCAAAACTCCGAAACTCCGAAACTCCAAAACTCCAAAACTCTAGAACTCCGAAACTCCAAAACTCTAGAACTCCAAAACTCCGAAACTCCAAAACTCCAAAACTCCGAAACTCCAAAACTCCGAAACTCCAAAACTCCAAAACTCCAAAACTCCAAAACTCCAAAACTCCAAAACTCCAAAACTCCAAAACACCGAAACTCCGAAACTCCGAAACTCCGAAACTCCGAAACTCCAAAACTCCAAAACTCCAAAGCTCCAAAACTCCGAAACTCCGAAACTCCAAAACTCCAAAACTCCGAAACTCCGAAACTCCAAAACTCCAAAACTCCAAAACTCCAAAACTCCGAAACTCCAAAACTCCGAAACTCCAAAACTCCAAAACTCCAAAACTCCAAAACTCCGAAACTCCAAAACTCCGAAACTCCAAAACTCCAAAACTCCAAAACTCCAAAACTCCAAAACTCCGAAACTCCGAAACTCCAAAACTCCAAAACTCCGAAACTCCAAAACTCCAAAACTCCGAAACTCCGAAACTCCAAAACTCCAAAACTCCGAAACTCCAAAACTCCAAAACTCCAAAACTGCAAAACTCCAAAACTGCAAAACTCCGAAACTCCAAAACTCCAAAACTCCGAAACTCCAAAACTCCGAAACTCCAAAACTCCAAAACTCCAAAACTCCAAAACTCCAAAACTGCAAAACTCCAAAACTCCAAAACTCCAAAACTCCGAAACTCCGAAACTCCAAAACTCCAAAACTCCGAAACTCCGAAACTCCAAAACTCCGAAACTCCGAAACTCCAAAACTCCAAAACTCCAAAACTCCAAAACTCCGAAACTCCAAAACTCCAAAACTCCAAAACTCCGAAACTCCAAAACTCCAAAACTCCAAAACTCCAAAACTCCAAAACTCCGAAACTCCAAAACTCCAAAACTCCAAAACTCCAAAACTCCAAAACTCCGAAACTCCAAAACTCCGAAACTCCGAAACTCCAAAACTCCAAAACTCCAAAACTCCGAAACTCCGAAACTCCAAAACTCCAAAACTCTAGAACTCCGAAACTCCAAAACTCTAGAACTCCGAAACTCCAAAACTCCAAAACTCCAAAACTCCAAAACTCCGAAACTCCGAAACTCCAAAACTCCAAAACTCTAGAACTCCGAAACTCCAAAACTCCAAAACTCCGAAACTCCAAAACTCCGAAACTCCAAAACTCCAAAACTCCGAAACTCCAAAACTCCGAAACTCCAAAACTCCAAAACTCCAAAACTCCAAAACTCCAAAACTCCAAAACTCCAAAACTGCAAAACTCCAAAACTGCAAAACTCCAAAACTCCGAAACTCCGAAACTCCGAAACTCCAAAACTCCAAAACTCCAAAACTCCGAAACTCCAAAACTCCAAAACTCCAAAACTCCAAAACTCTAGAACTCCGAAACTCCAAAACTCCGAAACTCCAAAACTCCGAAACTCCAAAACTCCAAAACTCCAAAACTCCAAAACTCCAAAACTCCAAAACTCCAAAACTCCAAAACACCGAAACTCCGAAACTCCGAAACTCCGAAACTCCGAAACTCCAAAACTCCAAAACTCCAAAGCTCCAAAACTCCGAAACTCCGAAACTCCAAAACTCCAAAACTCCGAAACTCCGAAACTCCAAAACTCCAAAACTCCGAAACTCCAAAACTCCGAAACTCCAAAACTCCAAAACTCCAAAACTCCAAAACTCCAAAACTGCAAAACTCCAAAACTCCAAAACTCCAAAACTCCGAAACTCCGAAACTCCGAAACTCCAAAACTCCAAAACTCCGAAACTCCGAAACTCCAAAACTCCAAAACTCCGAAACTCCGAAACTCCGAAACTCCGAAACTCCAAAACTCCAAAACTCCAAAACTCCAAAACTCCGGAACTCCGAAACTCCAAAACTCCAAAACTCTAGAACTCCGAAACTCCAAAACTCCAAAACTCCAAAACTCCGAAACTCCAAAACTCCGAAACTCCAAAACTCCAAAACTCCAAAACTCCAAAACTCCGAAACTCCAAAACTCCGAAACTCCAAAACTCCAAAACTCCGAAACTCCGAAACTCCAAAACTCCAAAACTCCGAAACTCCAAAACTCCAAAACTCCAAAACTCCGAAACTCCAAAACTCCAAAACTCCAAAACTCCAAAACTCCAAAACTCCGAAACTCCAAAACTCCGAAACTCCAAAACTCCAAAACTCCAAAACTCCAAAACTCCGAAACTCCAAAACTCCAAAACTCCAAAACTCCAAAACTCCAAAACTCCAAAACTGCAAAACTCCAAAACTCCGAAACTCCAAAACTCCAAAACTCCGAAACTCCGAAACTCCGAAACTCCAAAACTCCGAAACTCCGAAACTCCGAAACTCCAAAACTCCGAAACTCCAAAACTCCGAAACTCCGAAACTCCGAAACTCCAAAACTCCAAAACTCCAAAACTCCGAAACTCCGAAACTCCAAAACTCCAAAACTCTAGAACTCCGAAACTCCAAAACTCTAGAACTCCAAAACTCCGAAACTCCAAAACTCCGAAACTCCAAAACTCCAAAACTCCAAAACTCCAAAACTCCGAAACTCCAAAACTCCGAAACTCCAAAACTCCAAAACTCCAAAACTCCAAAACTGCAAAACTCCAAAACTCCAAAACTCCAAAACTCCGAAACTCCGAAACTCCAAAACTCCAAAACTCCAAAACTCCGAAACTCCAAAACTCCAAAACTCTAGAACTCCGAAACTCCAAAACTCCGAAACTCCAAAACTCCGAAACTCCAAAACTCCAAAACTCCAAAACTCCAAAACTCCAAAACTCCAAAACTCCAAAACTCCAAAACTCCAAAACTCCAAAACTCCGAAACTCCAAAACTCCAAAACTCCAAAACTCCAAAACTCCGAAACTCCAAAACTCCGAAACTCCAAAACTCCAAAACTCCAAAACTCCGAAACTCCGAAACTCCGAAACTCCAAAACTCCAAAACTCCGAAACTCCGAAACTCCAAAACTCCAAAACTCCGAAACTCCAAAACTCCAAAACTCCGAAACTCCAAAACTCCGAAACTCCAAAACTCCAAAACTCCAAAACTCCAAAACTCCAAAACTGCAAAACTCCAAAACTCCAAAACTCCAAAACTCCGAAACTCCGAAACTCCAAAACTCCAAAACTCCGAAACTCCGAAACTCCAAAACTCCGAAACTCCGAAACTCCAAAACTCCAAAACTCCAAAACTCCAAAACTCCGAAACTCCAAAACTCCAAAACTCCAAAACTCCGAAACTCCAAAACTCCAAAACTCCAAAACTCCAAAACTCCAAAACTCCAAAACTCCGAAACTCCAAAACTCCAAAACTCCAAAACTCCAAAACTCCAAAACTCCGAAACTCCAAAACTCCGAAACTCCGAAACTCCAAAACTCCAAAACTCCAAAACTCCGAAACTCCGAAACTCCAAAACTCCAAAACTCTAGAACTCCGAAACTCCAAAACTCTAGAACTCCGAAACTCCAAAACTCCAAAACTCCAAAACTCCAAAACTCCGAAACTCCGAAACTCCAAAACTCCAAAACTCTAGAACTCCGAAACTCCAAAACTCCAAAACTCCAAAACTCCGAAACTCCAAAACTCCGAAACTCCAAAACTCCAAAACTCCGAAACTCCAAAACTCCGAAACTCCAAAACTCCAAAACTCCAAAACTCCAAAACTCCAAAACTCCAAAACTCCAAAACTCCAAAACTGCAAAACTCCAAAACTCCAAAACTCCAAAACTCCGAAACTCCGAAACTCCGAAACTCCAAAACTCCAAAACTCCAAAACTCCGAAACTCCAAAACTCCAAAACTCCAAAACTCCAAAACTCTAGAACTCCGAAACTCCAAAACTCCGAAACTCCAAAACTCCGAAACTCCAAAACTCCAAAACTCCAAAACTCCAAAACTCCAAAACTCCAAAACTCCAAAACTCCAAAACTCCAAAACTCCAAAACACCGAAACTCCGAAACTCCGAAACTCCGAAACTCCGAAACTCCAAAACTCCAAAACTCCAAAGCTCCAAAACTCCGAAACTCCGAAACTCCAAAACTCCAAAACTCCGAAACTCCGAAACTCCAAAACTCCAAAACTCCAAAACTCCAAAACTCCGAAACTCCAAAACTCCGAAACTCCAAAACTCCAAAACTCCAAAACTCCAAAACTCCGAAACTCCAAAACTCCGAAACTCCAAAACTCCAAAACTCCAAAACTCCAAAACTCCAAAACTCCGAAACTCCGAAACTCCAAAACTCCAAAACTCCGAAACTCCAAAACTCCAAAACTCCGAAACTCCGAAACTCCAAAACTCCAAAACTCCGAAACTCCAAAACTCCAAAACTCCAAAACTGCAAAACTCCAAAACTGCAAAACTCCGAAACTCCAAAACTCCAAAACTCCAAAACTCCAAAACTCCGAAACTCCGAAACTCCAAAACTCCAAAACTCCGAAACTCCAAAACTCCAAAACTCCAAAACTCCGAAACTCCAAAACTCCAAAACTCCAAAACTCCGAAACTCCAAAACTCCAAAACTCCAAAACTCCAAAACTCTAGAACTCCGAAACTCCAAAACTCCAAAACTCCAAAACTCCGAAACTCCAAAACTCCGAAACTCCAAAACTCCAAAACTCCAAAACTCCAAAACTCCGAAACTCCAAAACTCCGAAACTCCAAAACTCCAAAACTCCAAAACTCCAAAACTCCAAAACTGCAAAACTCCAAAACTCCAAAACTCTAGAACTCCGAAACTCCAAAACTCTAGAACTCCGAAACTCCAAAACTCCAAAACTCCAAAACTCCGAAACTCCAAAACTCCGAAACTCCAAAACTCCAAAACTCCAAAACTCCGAAACTCCAAAACTCCGAAACTCCAAAACTCCAAAACTCCAAAACTCCAAAACTCCAAAACTGCAAAACTCCAAAACTCCAAAACTCCAAAACTCCGAAACTCCGAAACTCCGAAACTCCAAAACTCCAAAACTCCGAAAAAACTCCGAAACTCCAAAACTCCAAAACTCCGAAACTCCGAAACTCCGAAACTCCGAAACTCCAAAACTCCAAAACTCCAAAACTCCAAAACTCCGAAACTCCGAAACTCCAAAACTCCAAAACTCTAGAACTCCGAAACTCCAAAACTCCAAAACTCCAAAACTCCGAAACTCCAAAACTCCAAAACTCCGAAACTCCAAAACTCCGAAACTCCAAAACTCCAAACTCCAAAACTCCAAAACTCCGAAACTCCAAAACTCCGAAACTCCAAAACTCCAAAACTCCAAAACTCCAAAACTCCAAAACTGCAAAACTCCAAAACTCCAAAACTCCAAAACTCCGAAACTCCGAAACTCCGAAACTCCAAAACTCCAAAACTCCGAAACTCCGAAACTCCAAAACTCCAAAACACCGAAACTCCGAAACTCCGAAACTCCGAAACTCCAAAACTCCAAAACTCCAAAACTCCAAAACTCCGGAACTCCGAAACTCCAAAACTCCAAAACTCTAGAACTCCGAAACTCCAAAACTCCAAAACTCCGAAACTCCAAAACTCCGAAACTCCAAAACTCCAAAACTCCAAAACTCCAAAACTCCGAAACTCCAAAACTCCGAAACTCCAAAACTCCAAAACTCCAAAACTCCAAAACTCCAAAACTGCAAAACTCCAAAACTCCAAAACTCCAAAACTCCGAAACTCCGAAACTCCGAAACTCCAAAACTCCAAAACTCCGAAACTCCGAAACTCCAAAACTCCAAAACTCCGAAACTCCAAAACTCCAAAACTCCAAAACTCCGAAACTCCAAAACTCCAAAACTCCAAAACTCCAAAACTCCAAAACTCCGAAACTCCAAAACTCCGAAACTCCAAAACTCCAAAACTCCAAAACTCCAAAACTCCGAAACTCCAAAACTCCAAAACTCCAAAACTCCAAAACTCCAAAACTCCAAAACTGCAAAACTCCAAAACTCCGAAACTCCAAAACTCCAAAACTCCGAAACTCCGAAACTCCGAAACTCCAAAACTCCGAAACTCCGAAACTCCGAAACTCCAAAACTCCGAAACTCCAAAACTCCGAAACTCCGAAACTCCGAAACTCCAAAACTCCAAAACTCCAAAACTCCGAAACTCCGAAACTCCAAAACTCCAAAACTGCAAAACTCCAAAACTCCGAAACTCCAAAACTCCAAAACTCCGAAACTCCGAAACTCCAAAACTCCGAAACTCCGAAACTCCGAAACTCCAAAACTCCGAAACTCCAAAACTCCGAAACTCCGAAACTCCGAAACTCCAAAACTCCAAAACTCCAAAACTCCGAAACTCCGAAACTCCAAAACTCCAAAACTCCAAAACTCCAAAACTCCGAAACTCCAAAACTCCAAAACTCCGAAACTCCAAAACTCCGAAACTCCAAAACTCCAAACTCCAAAACTCCAAAACTCCGAAACTCCAAAACTCCGAAACTCCAAAACTCCAAAACTCCAAAACTCCAAAACTCCAAAACTGCAAAACTCCAAAACTCCAAAACTCCAAAACTCCGAAACTCCGAAACTCCGAAACTCCAAAACTCCAAAACTCCGAAACTCCGAAACTCCAAAACTCCAAAACTCCGAAACTCCGAAACTCCGAAACTCCGAAACTCCAAAACTCCAAAACTCCAAAACTCCAAAACTCCGGAACTCCGAAACTCCAAAACTCCAAAACTCTAGAACTCCGAAACTCCAAAACTCCAAAACTCCAAAACTCCGAAACTCCAAAACTCCGAAACTCCAAAACTCCAAAACTCCAAAACTCCAAAACTCCGAAACTCCAAAACTCCGAAACTCCAAAACTCCAAAACTCCAAAACTCCAAAACTCCAAAACTGCAAAACTCCAAAACTCCAAAACTCCAAAACTCCGAAACTCCGAAACTCCGAAACTCCAAAACTCCAAAACTCCGAAACTCCGAAACTCCAAAACTCCAAAACTCCGAAACTCCAAAACTCCAAAACTCCAAAACTCCGAAACTCCAAAACTCCAAAACTCCAAAACTCCAAAACTCCAAAACTCCGAAACTCCAAAACTCCGAAACTCCAAAACTCCAAAACTCCAAAACTCCAAAACTCCGAAACTCCAAAACTCCAAAACTCCAAAACTCCAAAACTCCAAAACTCCAAAACTGCAAAACTCCAAAACTCCGAAACTCCAAAACTCCAAAACTCCGAAACTCCGAAACTCCGAAACTCCAAAACTCCGAAACTCCGAAACTCCGAAACTCCAAAACTCCGAAACTCCAAAACTCCGAAACTCCGAAACTCCGAAACTCCAAAACTCCAAAACTCCAAAACTCCGAAACTCCGAAACTCCAAAACTCCAAAACTCTAGAACTCCGAAACTCCAAAACTCTAGAACTCCAAAACTCCGAAACTCCAAAACTCCGAAACTCCAAAACTCCAAAACTCCAAAACTCCAAAACTCCGAAACTCCAAAACTCCGAAACTCCAAAACTCCAAAACTCCAAAACTCCAAAACTCCAAAACTGCAAAACTCCAAAACTCCAAAACTCCAAAACTCCGAAACTCCGAAACTCCGAAACTCCAAAACTCCAAAACTCCAAAACTCCGAAACTCCAAAACTCCAAAACTCTAGAACTCCGAAACTCCAAAACTCCGAAACTCCAAAACTCCGAAACTCCAAAACTCCAAAACTCCAAAACTCCAAAACTCCAAAACCCCAAAACTCCAAAACTCCAAAACTCCAAAACTCCAAAACTCCAAAACTCCAAAACTCCGAAACTCCGAAACTCCGAAACTCCAAAACTCCAAAACTCCGAAACTCCGAAACTCCAAAACTCCAAAACTCCGAAACTCCAAAACTCCAAAACTCCGAAACTCCAAAACTCCGAAACTCCAAAACTCCAAAACTCCAAAACTCCAAAACTCCAAAACTGCAAAACTCCAAAACTCCAAAACTCCAAAACTCCGAAACTCCGAAACTCCAAAACTCCAAAACTCCGAAACTCCGAAACTCCAAAACTCCGAAACTCCGAAACTCCAAAACTCCAAAACTCCAAAACTCCAAAACTCCGAAACTCCAAAACTCCAAAACTCCGAAACTCCAAAACTCCGAAACTCCAAAACTCCAAACTCCAAAACTCCAAAACTCCGAAACTCCAAAACTCCGAAACTCCAAAACTCCAAAACTCCAAAACTCCAAAACTCCAAAACTGCAAAACTCCAAAACTCCAAAACTCCAAAACTCCGAAACTCCGAAACTCCGAAACTCCAAAACTCCAAAACTCCGAAACTCCGAAACTCCAAAACTCCAAAACTCCGAAACTCCGAAACTCCGAAACTCCGAAACTCCAAAACTCCAAAACTCCAAAACTCCAAAACTCCGGAACTCCGAAACTCCAAAACTCCAAAACTCTAGAACTCCGAAACTCCAAAACTCCAAAACTCCAAAACTCCGAAACTCCAAAACTCCGAAACTCCAAAACTCCAAAACTCCAAAACTCCAAAACTCCGAAACTCCAAAACTCCGAAACTCCAAAACTCCAAAACTCCAAAACTCCAAAACTCCAAAACTCCAAAACTGCAAAACTCCAAAACTCCAAAACTCCAAAACTCCGAAACTCCGAAACTCCGAAACTCCAAAACTCCAAAACTCCGAAACTCCGAAACTCCAAAACTCCAAAACTCCGAAACTCCAAAACTCCAAAACTCCAAAACTCCGAAACTCCAAAACTCCAAAACTCCAAAACTCCAAAACTCCAAAACTCCGAAACTCCAAAACTCCGAAACTCCAAAACTCCAAAACTCCAAAACTCCAAAACTCCGAAACTCCAAAACTCCAAAACTCCAAAACTCCAAAACTCCAAAACTCCAAAACTGCAAAACTCCAAAACTCCGAAACTCCAAAACTCCAAAACTCCGAAACTCCGAAACTCCGAAACTCCAAAACTCCGAAACTCCGAAACTCCGAAACTCCAAAACTCCGAAACTCCAAAACTCCGAAACTCCGAAACTCCGAAACTCCAAAACTCCAAAACTCCAAAACTCCGAAACTCCGAAACTCCAAAACTCCAAAACTGCAAAACTCCAAAACTCCGAAACTCCAAAACTCCAAAACTCCGAAACTCCGAAACTCCGAAACTCCAAAACTCCGAAACTCCGAAACTCCGAAACTCCAAAACTCCGAAACTCCAAAACTCCGAAACTCCGAAACTCCGAAACTCCAAAACTCCAAAACTCCAAAACTCCGAAACTCCGAAACTCCAAAACTCCAAAACTCCAAAACTCCAAAACTCCGAAACTCCAAAACTCCAAAACTCCGAAACTCCAAAACTCCGAAACTCCAAAACTCCAAACTCCAAAACTCCAAAACTCCGAAACTCCAAAACTCCGAAACTCCAAAACTCCAAAACTCCAAAACTCCAAAACTCCAAAACTGCAAAACTCCAAAACTCCAAAACTCCAAAACTCCGAAACTCCGAAACTCCGAAACTCCAAAACTCCAAAACTCCGAAACTCCGAAACTCCAAAACTCCAAAACTCCGAAACTCCGAAACTCCGAAACTCCAAAACTCCAAAACTCCAAAACTCCAAAACTCCGGAACTCCGAAACTCCAAAACTCCAAAACTCTAGAACTCCGAAACTCCAAAACTCCAAAACTCCAAAACTCCGAAACTCCAAAACTCCGAAACTCCAAAACTCCAAAACTCCAAAACTCCAAAACTCCGAAACTCCAAAACTCCGAAACTCCAAAACTCCAAAACTCCAAAACTCCAAAACTCCAAAACTGCAAAACTCCAAAACTCCAAAACTCCAAAACTCCGAAACTCCGAAACTCCGAAACTCCAAAACTCCAAAACTCCGAAACTCCGAAACTCCAAAACTCCAAAACTCCGAAACTCCAAAACTCCAAAACTCCAAAACTCCGAAACTCCAAAACTCCAAAACTCCAAAACTCCAAAACTCCAAAACTCCGAAACTCCAAAACTCCGAAACTCCAAAACTCCAAAACTCCAAAACTCCAAAACTCCGAAACTCCAAAACTCCAAAACTCCAAAACTCCAAAACTCCAAAACTCCAAAACTGCAAAACTCCAAAACTCCGAAACTCCAAAACTCCAAAACTCCGAAACTCCGAAACTCCGAAACTCCAAAACTCCGAAACTCCGAAACTCCGAAACTCCAAAACTCCGAAACTCCAAAACTCCGAAACTCCGAAACTCCGAAACTCCAAAACTCCAAAACTCCAAAACTCCGAAACTCCGAAACTCCAAAACTCCAAAACTCTAGAACTCCGAAACTCCAAAACTCTAGAACTCCAAAACTCCGAAACTCCAAAACTCCGAAACTCCAAAACTCCAAAACTCCAAAACTCCAAAACTCCGAAACTCCAAAACTCCGAAACTCCAAAACTCCAAAACTCCAAAACTCCAAAACTGCAAAACTCCAAAACTCCAAAACTCCAAAACTCCGAAACTCCGAAACTCCGAAACTCCAAAACTCCAAAACTCCAAAACTCCGAAACTCCAAAACTCCAAAACTCTAGAACTCCGAAACTCCAAATCTCCGAAACTCCAAAACTCCGAAACTCCAAAACTCCAAAACTCCAAAACTCCAAAACTCCAAAACTCCAAAACTCCAAAACTCCAAAACTCCAAAACTCCAAAACTCCAAAACTCCAAAACTCCGAAACTCCGAAACTCCGAAACTCCAAAACTCCAAAACTCCGAAACTCCGAAACTCCAAAACTCCAAAACTCCGAAACTCCAAAACTCCAAAACTCCGAAACTCCAAAACTCCGAAACTCCAAAACTCCAAAACTCCAAAACTCCAAAACTCCAAAACTGCAAAACTCCAAAACTCCAAAACTCCAAAACTCCGAAACTCCGAAACTCCAAAACTCCAAAACTCCGAAACTCCGAAACTCCAAAACTCCGAAACTCCGAAACTCCAAAACTCCAAAACTCCAAAACTCCAAAACTCCGAAATTCCAAAACTCCAAAACTCCAAAACTCCGAAACTCCAAAACTCCAAAACTCCAAAACTCCAAAACTCCAAAACTCCAAAACTCCGAAACTCCAAAACTCCAAAACTCCAAAACTCCAAAACTCCAAAACTCCAAAACTCCGAAACTCTAGAACTCCGAAACTCCAAAACTCCGAAACTCCAAAACTCCGAAACTCCAAAACTCCAAAACTCCAAAACTCCAAAACTCCAAAACTCCAAAACTCCAAAACTCCAAAACTGCAAAACTCCAAAACTCCGAAACTCCAAAACTCCAAAACTCCGAAACTCCGAAACTCCGAAACTCCAAAACTCCGAAACTCCGAAACTCCGAAACTCCAAAACTCCGAAACTCCAAAACTCCGAAACTCCGAAACTCCGAAACTCCAAAACTCCAAAACTCCAAAACTCCGAAACTCCGAAACTCCAAAACTCCAAAACTCTAGAACTCCGAAACTCCAAAACTCTAGAACTCCAAAACTCCGAAACTCCAAAACTCCGAAACTCCAAAACTCCAAAACTCCAAAACTCCAAAACTCCGAAACTCCAAAACTCCGAAACTCCAAAACTCCAAAACTCCAAAACTCCAAAACTCCAAAACTGCAAAACTCCAAAACTCCAAAACTCCAAAACTCCGAAACTCCGAAACTCCGAAACTCCAAAACTCCAAAACTCCAAAACTCCGAAACTCCAAAACTCCAAAACTCTAGAACTCCGAAACTCCAAAACTCCGAAACTCCAAAACTCCGAAACTCCAAAACTCCAAAACTCCAAAACTCCAAAACTCCAAAACCCCAAAACTCCAAAACTCCAAAACTCCAAAACTCCAAAACTCCAAAACTCCAAAACTCCGAAACTCCGAAACTCCGAAACTCCAAAACTCCAAAACTCCGAAACTCCGAAACTCCAAAACTCCAAAACTCCGAAACTCCAAAACTCCAAAACTCCGAAACTCCAAAACTCCGAAACTCCAAAACTCCAAAACTCCAAAACTCCAAAACTCCAAAACTGCAAAACTCCAAAACTCCAAAACTCCAAAACTCCGAAACTCCGAAACTCCAAAACTCCAAAACTCCGAAACTCCGAAACTCCAAAACTCCGAAACTCCGAAACTCCAAAACTCCAAAACTCCAAAACTCCAAAACTCCGAAACTCCAAAACTCCAAAACTCCGAAACTCCAAAACTCCGAAACTCCAAAACTCCAAACTCCAAAACTCCAAAACTCCGAAACTCCAAAACTCCGAAACTCCAAAACTCCAAAACTCCAAAACTCCAAAACTCCAAAACTGCAAAACTCCAAAACTCCAAAACTCCAAAACTCCGAAACTCCGAAACTCCGAAACTCCAAAACTCCAAAACTCCGAAACTCCGAAACTCCAAAACTCCAAAACTCCGAAACTCCGAAACTCCGAAACTCCGAAACTCCAAAACTCCAAAACTCCAAAACTCCAAAACTCCGGAACTCCGAAACTCCAAAACTCCAAAACTCTAGAACTCCGAAACTCCAAAACTCCAAAACTCCAAAACTCCGAAACTCCAAAACTCCGAAACTCCAAAACTCCAAAACTCCAAAACTCCAAAACTCCGAAACTCCAAAACTCCGAAACTCCAAAACTCCAAAACTCCAAAACTCCAAAACTCCAAAACTCCAAAACTGCAAAACTCCAAAACTCCAAAACTCCAAAACTCCGAAACTCCGAAACTCCGAAACTCCAAAACTCCAAAACTCCGAAACTCCGAAACTCCAAAACTCCAAAACTCCGAAACTCCAAAACTCCAAAACTCCAAAACTCCGAAACTCCAAAACTCCAAAACTCCAAAACTCCAAAACTCCAAAACTCCGAAACTCCAAAACTCCGAAACTCCAAAACTCCAAAACTCCAAAACTCCAAAACTCCGAAACTCCAAAACTCCAAAACTCCAAAACTCCAAAACTCCAAAACTCCAAAACTGCAAAACTCCAAAACTCCGAAACTCCAAAACTCCAAAACTCCGAAACTCCGAAACTCCGAAACTCCAAAACTCCGAAACTCCGAAACTCCGAAACTCCAAAACTCCGAAACTCCAAAACTCCGAAACTCCGAAACTCCGAAACTCCAAAACTCCAAAACTCCAAAACTCCGAAACTCCGAAACTCCAAAACTCCAAAACTGCAAAACTCCAAAACTCCGAAACTCCAAAACTCCAAAACTCCGAAACTCCGAAACTCCGAAACTCCAAAACTCCGAAACTCCGAAACTCCGAAACTCCAAAACTCCGAAACTCCAAAACTCCGAAACTCCGAAACTCCGAAACTCCAAAACTCCAAAACTCCAAAACTCCGAAACTCCGAAACTCCAAAACTCCAAAACTCCAAAACTCCAAAACTCCGAAACTCCAAAACTCCAAAACTCCGAAACTCCAAAACTCCGAAACTCCAAAACTCCAAACTCCAAAACTCCAAAACTCCGAAACTCCAAAACTCCGAAACTCCAAAACTCCAAAACTCCAAAACTCCAAAACTCCAAAACTGCAAAACTCCAAAACTCCAAAACTCCAAAACTCCGAAACTCCGAAACTCCGAAACTCCAAAACTCCAAAACTCCGAAACTCCGAAACTCCAAAACTCCAAAACTCCGAAACTCCGAAACTCCGAAACTCCAAAACTCCAAAACTCCAAAACTCCAAAACTCCGGAACTCCGAAACTCCAAAACTCCAAAACTCTAGAACTCCGAAACTCCAAAACTCCAAAACTCCAAAACTCCGAAACTCCAAAACTCCGAAACTCCAAAACTCCAAAACTCCAAAACTCCAAAACTCCGAAACTCCAAAACTCCGAAACTCCAAAACTCCAAAACTCCAAAACTCCAAAACTCCAAAACTGCAAAACTCCAAAACTCCAAAACTCCAAAACTCCGAAACTCCGAAACTCCGAAACTCCAAAACTCCAAAACTCCGAAACTCCGAAACTCCAAAACTCCAAAACTCCGAAACTCCAAAACTCCAAAACTCCAAAACTCCGAAACTCCAAAACTCCAAAACTCCAAAACTCCAAAACTCCAAAACTCCGAAACTCCAAAACTCCGAAACTCCAAAACTCCAAAACTCCAAAACTCCAAAACTCCGAAACTCCAAAACTCCAAAACTCCAAAACTCCAAAACTCCAAAACTCCAAAACTGCAAAACTCCAAAACTCCGAAACTCCAAAACTCCAAAACTCCGAAACTCCGAAACTCCGAAACTCCAAAACTCCGAAACTCCGAAACTCCGAAACTCCAAAACTCCGAAACTCCAAAACTCCGAAACTCCGAAACTCCGAAACTCCAAAACTCCAAAACTCCAAAACTCCGAAACTCCGAAACTCCAAAACTCCAAAACTCTAGAACTCCGAAACTCCAAAACTCTAGAACTCCAAAACTCCGAAACTCCAAAACTCCGAAACTCCAAAACTCCAAAACTCCAAAACTCCAAAACTCCGAAACTCCAAAACTCCGAAACTCCAAAACTCCAAAACTCCAAAACTCCAAAACTGCAAAACTCCAAAACTCCAAAACTCCAAAACTCCGAAACTCCGAAACTCCGAAACTCCAAAACTCCAAAACTCCAAAACTCCGAAACTCCAAAACTCCAAAACTCTAGAACTCCGAAACTCCAAATCTCCGAAACTCCAAAACTCCGAAACTCCAAAACTCCAAAACTCCAAAACTCCAAAACTCCAAAACTCCAAAACTCCAAAACTCCAAAACTCCAAAACTCCAAAACTCCAAAACTCCAAAACTCCGAAACTCCGAAACTCCGAAACTCCAAAACTCCAAAACTCCGAAACTCCGAAACTCCAAAACTCCAAAACTCCGAAACTCCAAAACTCCAAAACTCCGAAACTCCAAAACTCCGAAACTCCAAAACTCCAAAACTCCAAAACTCCAAAACTCCAAAACTGCAAAACTCCAAAACTCCAAAACTCCAAAACTCCGAAACTCCGAAACTCCAAAACTCCAAAACTCCGAAACTCCGAAACTCCAAAACTCCGAAACTCCGAAACTCCAAAACTCCAAAACTCCAAAACTCCAAAACTCCGAAATTCCAAAACTCCAAAACTCCAAAACTCCGAAACTCCAAAACTCCAAAACTCCAAAACTCCAAAACTCCAAAACTCCAAAACTCCGAAACTCCAAAACTCCAAAACTCCAAAACTCCAAAACTCCAAAACTCTAGAACTCCGAAACTCCAAAACTCCGAAACTCCAAAACTCCGAAACTCCAAAACTCCAAAACTCCAAAACTCCAAAACTCCAAAACTCCAAAACTCCAAAACTCCAAAACTCCAAAACTCCAAAACTCCAAAACTCCGAAACTCCGAAACTCCGAAACTCCAAAACTCCAAAACTCCGAAACTCCGAAACTCCAAAACTCCAAAACTCCGAAACTCCAAAACTCCAAAACTCCGAAACTCCAAAACTCCGAAACTCCAAAACTCCAAAACTCCAAAACTCCAAAACTGCAAAACTCCAAAACTCCGAAACTCCGAAACTCCAAAACTCCAAAACTCCGAAACTCCGAAACTCCAAAACTCCAAAACTCCGAAACTCCGAAACTCCGAAACTCCGAAACTCCAAAACTCCAAAACTCCAAAACTCCAAAACTCCGGAACTCCGAAACTCCAAAACTCCAAAACTCTAGAACTCCGAAACTCCAAAACTCCAAAACTCCAAAACTCCGAAACTCCAAAACTCCGAAACTCCAAAACTCCAAAACTCCAAAACTCCAAAACTCCGAAACTCCAAAACTCCGAAACTCCAAAACTCCAAAACTCCAAAACTCCAAAACTCCAAAACTGCAAAACTCCAAAACTCCAAAACTCCAAAACTCCGAAACTCCGAAACTCCGAAACTCCAAAACTCCAAAACTCCGAAACTCCGAAACTCCAAAACTCCAAAACTCCGAAACTCCAAAACTCCAAAACTCCAAAACTCCGAAACTCCAAAACTCCAAAACTCCAAAACTCCAAAACTCCAAAACTCCGAAACTCCAAAACTCCGAAACTCCAAAACTCCAAAACTCCAAAACTCCAAAACTCCGAAACTCCAAAACTCCAAAACTCCAAAACTCCAAAACTCCAAAACTCCAAAACTGCAAAACTCCAAAACTCCGAAACTCCAAAACTGCAAAACTCCAAAACTCCAAAACTCCAAAACTCCGAAACTCCGAAACTCCAAAACTCCAAAACTCCGAAACTCCGAAACTCCAAAACTCCGAAACTCCGAAACTCCAAAACTCCAAAACTCCAAAACTCCAAAACTCCGAAACTCCAAAACTCCAAAACTCCAAAACTCCGAAACTCCAAAACTCCAAAACTCCAAAACTCCAAAACTCCAAAACTCCAAAACTCCGAAACTCCAAAACTCCAAAACTCCAAAACTCCAAAACTCCAAAACTCTAGAACTCCGAAACTCCAAAACTCCGAAACTCCAAAACTCCGAAACTCCAAAACTCCAAAACTCCAAAACTCCAAAACTCCAAAACTCCAAAACTCCAAAACTCCAAAACTCCAAAACTCCAAAACTCCAAAACTCCAAAACTCCGAAACTCCGAAACTCCGAAACTCCAAAACTCCAAAACTCCGAAACTCCGAAACTCCAAAACTCCAAAACTCCGAAACTCCAAAACTCCAAAACTCCGAAACTCCAAAACTCCGAAACTCCAAAACTCCAAAACTCCAAAACTCCAAAACTGCAAAACTCCAAAACTCCGAAACTCCGAAACTCCAAAACTCCAAAACTCCGAAACTCCGAAACTCCAAAACTCCAAAACTCCGAAACTCCGAAACTCCGAAACTCCGAAACTCCAAAACTCCAAAACTCCAAAACTCCAAAACTCCGGAACTCCGAAACTCCAAAACTCCAAAACTCTAGAACTCCGAAACTCCAAAACTCCAAAACTCCAAAACTCCGAAACTCCAAAACTCCGAAACTCCAAAACTCCAAAACTCCAAAACTCCAAAACTCCGAAACTCCAAAACTCCGAAACTCCAAAACTCCAAAACTCCAAAACTCCAAAACTCCAAAACTGCAAAACTCCAAAACTCCAAAACTCCAAAACTCCGAAACTCCGAAACTCCGAAACTCCAAAACTCCAAAACTCCGAAACTCCGAAACTCCAAAACTCCAAAACTCCGAAACTCCAAAACTCCAAAACTCCAAAACTCCGAAACTCCAAAACTCCAAAACTCCAAAACTCCAAAACTCCAAAACTCCGAAACTCCAAAACTCCGAAACTCCAAAACTCCAAAACTCCAAAACTCCAAAACTCCGAAACTCCAAAACTCCAAAACTCCAAAACTCCAAAACTCCAAAACTCCAAAACTGCAAAACTCCAAAACTCCGAAACTCCAAAACTCCAAAACTCCGAAACTCCGAAACTCCGAAACTCCAAAACTCCGAAACTCCGAAACTCCGAAACTCCAAAACTCCGAAACTCCAAAACTCCGAAACTCCGAAACTCCGAAACTCCAAAACTCCAAAACTCCAAAACTCCGAAACTCCGAAACTCCAAAACTCCAAAACTGCAAAACTCCAAAACTCCGAAACTCCAAAACTCCAAAACTCCGAAACTCCGAAACTCCGAAACTCCAAAACTCCGAAACTCCGAAACTCCGAAACTCCAAAACTCCGAAACTCCAAAACTCCGAAACTCCGAAACTCCGAAACTCCAAAACTCCAAAACTCCAAAACTCCGAAACTCCGAAACTCCAAAACTCCAAAACTCCAAAACTCCAAAACTCCAAAACTCCGAAACTCCAAAACTCCAAAACTCCGAAACTCCAAAACTCCGAAACTCCAAAACTCCAAACTCCAAAACTCCAAAACTCCGAAACTCCAAAACTCCGAAACTCCAAAACTCCAAAACTCCAAAACTCCAAAACTCCAAAACTGCAAAACTCCAAAACTCCAAAACTCCAAAACTCCGAAACTCCGAAACTCCGAAACTCCAAAACTCCAAAACTCCGAAACTCCGAAACTCCAAAACTCCAAAACTCCGAAACTCCGAAACTCCGAAACTCCGAAACTCCAAAACTCCAAAACTCCAAAACTCCAAAACTCCGGAACTCCGAAACTCCAAAACTCCAAAACTCTAGAACTCCGAAACTCCAAAACTCCAAAACTCCAAAACTCCGAAACTCCAAAACTCCGAAACTCCAAAACTCCAAAACTCCAAAACTCCAAAACTCCGAAACTCCAAAACTCCGAAACTCCAAAACTCCAAAACTCCAAAACTCCAAAACTCCAAAACTGCAAAACTCCAAAACTCCAAAACTCCAAAACTCCGAAACTCCGAAACTCCGAAACTCCAAAACTCCAAAACTCCGAAACTCCGAAACTCCAAAACTCCAAAACTCCGAAACTCCAAAACTCCAAAACTCCAAAACTCCGAAACTCCAAAACTCCAAAACTCCAAAACTCCAAAACTCCAAAACTCCGAAACTCCAAAACTCCGAAACTCCAAAACTCCAAAACTCCAAAACTCCAAAACTCCGAAACTCCAAAACTCCAAAACTCCAAAACTCCAAAACTCCAAAACTCCAAAACTGCAAAACTCCAAAACTCCGAAACTCCAAAACTCCAAAACTCCGAAACTCCGAAACTCCGAAACTCCAAAACTCCGAAACTCCGAAACTCCGAAACTCCAAAACTCCGAAACTCCAAAACTCCGAAACTCCGAAACTCCGAAACTCCAAAACTCCAAAACTCCAAAACTCCGAAACTCCGAAACTCCAAAACTCCAAAACTCTAGAACTCCGAAACTCCAAAACTCTAGAACTCCAAAACTCCGAAACTCCAAAACTCCGAAACTCCAAAACTCCAAAACTCCAAAACTCCAAAACTCCGAAACTCCAAAACTCCGAAACTCCAAAACTCCAAAACTCCAAAACTCCAAAACTCCAAAACTGCAAAACTCCAAAACTCCAAAACTCCAAAACTCCGAAACTCCGAAACTCCGAAACTCCAAAACTCCAAAACTCCAAAACTCCGAAACTCCAAAACTCCAAAACTCTAGAACTCCGAAACTCCAAAACTCCGAAACTCCAAAACTCCGAAACTCCAAAACTCCAAAACTCCAAAACTCCAAAACTCCAAAACTCCAAAACTCCAAAACTCCAAAACTCCAAAACTCCAAAACTCCAAAACTCCAAAACTCCAAAACTCCGAAACTCCGAAACTCCGAAACTCCAAAACTCCAAAACTCCGAAACTCCGAAACTCCAAAACTCCAAAACTCCGAAACTCCAAAACTCCAAAACTCCGAAACTCCAAAACTCCGAAACTCCAAAACTCCAAAACTCCAAAACTCCAAAACTCCAAAACTGCAAAACTCCAAAACTCCAAAACTCCAAAACTCCGAAACTCCGAAACTCCAAAACTCCAAAACTCCGAAACTCCGAAACTCCAAAACTCCGAAACTCCGAAACTCCAAAACTCCAAAACTCCAAAACTCCAAAACTCCGAAACTCCAAAACTCCAAAACTCCAAAACTCCGAAACTCCAAAACTCCAAAACTCCAAAACTCCAAAACTCCAAAACTCCAAAACTCCGAAACTCCAAAACTCCAAAACTCCAAAACTCCAAAACTCCGAAACTCCAAAACTCCGAAACTCCGAAACTCCAAAACTCCAAAACTCCAAAACTCCGAAACTCCGAAACTCCAAAACTCCAAAACTCTAGAACTCCGAAACTCCAAAACTCTAGAACTCCGAAACTCCAAAACTCCAAAACTCCAAAACTCCAAAACTCCGAAACTCCGAAACTCCAAAACTCCAAAACTCTAGAACTCCGAAACTCCAAAACTCCAAAACTCCAAAACTCCGAAACTCCAAAACTCCGAAACTCCGAAACTCCGAAACTCCAAAACTCCGAAACTCCAAAACTCCGAAACTCCGAAACTCCGAAACTCCAAAACTCCAAAACTCCAAAACTCCGAAACTCCGAAACTCCAAAACTCCAAAACTGCAAAACTCCAAAACTCCGAAACTCCAAAACTCCAAAACTCCGAAACTCCGAAACTCCGAAACTCCAAAACTCCGAAACTCCGAAACTCCGAAACTCCAAAACTCCGAAACTCCAAAACTCCGAAACTCCAAAACTCCGAAACTCCAAAACTCCAAAACTCCAAAACTCCAAAACTCCAAAACTCCAAAACTCCAAAACTCCGAAACTCCGAAACTCCGAAACTCCAAAACTCCGAAACTCCGAAACTCCGAAACTCCAAAACTCCAAAACTGCAAAACTCCAAAACTCCGAAACTCCAAAACTCCAAAACTCCGAAACTCCGAAACTCCGAAACTCCAAAACTCCGAAACTCCGAAACTCCGAAACTCCAAAACTCCGAAACTCCAAAACTCCGAAACTCCGAAACTCCGAAACTCCAAAACTCCAAAACTCCAAAACTCCGAAACTCCGAAACTCCAAAACTCCAAAACTCCAAAACTCCAAAACTCCAAAACTCCGAAACTCCAAAACTCCAAAACTCCGAAACTCCAAAACTCCGAAACTCCAAAACTCCAAACTCCAAAACTCCAAAACTCCGAAACTCCAAAACTCCGAAACTCCAAAACTCCAAAACTCCAAAACTCCAAAACTCCAAAACTGCAAAACTCCAAAACTCCAAAACTCCAAAACTCCGAAACTCCGAAACTCCGAAACTCCAAAACTCCAAAACTCCGAAACTCCGAAACTCCAAAACTCCAAAACTCCGAAACTCCGAAACTCCGAAACTCCGAAACTCCAAAACTCCAAAACTCCAAAACTCCAAAACTCCGGAACTCCGAAACTCCAAAACTCCAAAACTCTAGAACTCCGAAACTCCAAAACTCCAAAACTCCAAAACTCCGAAACTCCAAAACTCCGAAACTCCAAAACTCCAAAACTCCAAAACTCCAAAACTCCGAAACTCCAAAACTCCGAAACTCCAAAACTCCAAAACTCCAAAACTCCAAAACTCCAAAACTGCAAAACTCCAAAACTCCAAAACTCCAAAACTCCGAAACTCCGAAACTCCGAAACTCCAAAACTCCAAAACTCCGAAACTCCGAAACTCCAAAACTCCAAAACTCCGAAACTCCAAAACTCCAAAACTCCAAAACTCCGAAACTCCAAAACTCCAAAACTCCAAAACTCCAAAACTCCAAAACTCCGAAACTCCAAAACTCCGAAACTCCAAAACTCCAAAACTCCAAAACTCCAAAACTCCGAAACTCCAAAACTCCAAAACTCCAAAACTCCAAAACTCCAAAACTCCAAAACTGCAAAACTCCAAAACTCCGAAACTCCAAAACTCCAAAACTCCGAAACTCCGAAACTCCGAAACTCCAAAACTCCGAAACTCCGAAACTCCGAAACTCCAAAACTCCGAAACTCCAAAACTCCGAAACTCCGAAACTCCGAAACTCCAAAACTCCAAAACTCCAAAACTCCGAAACTCCGAAACTCCAAAACTCCAAAACTCTAGAACTCCGAAACTCCAAAACTCTAGAACTCCAAAACTCCGAAACTCCAAAACTCCGAAACTCCAAAACTCCAAAACTCCAAAACTCCAAAACTCCGAAACTCCAAAACTCCGAAACTCCAAAACTCCAAAACTCCAAAACTCCAAAACTCCAAAACTGCAAAACTCCAAAACTCCAAAACTCCAAAACTCCGAAACTCCGAAACTCCGAAACTCCAAAACTCCAAAACTCCAAAACTCCGAAACTCCAAAACTCCAAAACTCTAGAACTCCGAAACTCCAAAACTCCGAAACTCCAAAACTCCGAAACTCCAAAACTCCAAAACTCCAAAACTCCAAAACTCCAAAACTCCAAAACTCCAAAACTCCAAAACTCCAAAACTCCAAAACTCCAAAACTCCAAAACTCCAAAACTCCGAAACTCCGAAACTCCAAAACTCCAAAACTCCGAAACTCCGAAACTCCAAAACTCCAAAACTCCGAAACTCCAAAACTCCAAAACTCCGAAACTCCAAAACTCCGAAACTCCAAAACTCCAAAACTCCAAAACTCCAAAACTGCAAAACTCCAAAACTCCAAAACTCCAAAACTCCGAAACTCCGAAACTCCAAAACTCCAAAACTCCGAAACTCCGAAACTCCAAAACTCCGAAACTCCGAAACTCCAAAACTCCAAAACTCCAAAACTCCAAAACTCCGAAACTCCAAAACTCCAAAACTCCAAAACTCCGAAACTCCAAAACTCCAAAACTCCAAAACTCCAAAACTCCAAAACTCCAAAACTCCGAAACTCCAAAACTCCAAAACTCCAAAACTCCAAAACTCCGAAACTCCAAAACTCCGAAACTCCGAAACTCCAAAACTCCAAAACTCCAAAACTCCGAAACTCCGAAACTCCAAAACTCCAAAACTCTAGAACTCCGAAACTCCAAAACTCTAGAACTCCGAAACTCCAAAACTCCAAAACTCCAAAACTCCAAAACTCCGAAACTCCGAAACTCCAAAACTCCAAAACTCTAGAACTCCGAAACTCCAAAACTCCAAAACTCCAAAACTCCGAAACTCCAAAACTCCGAAACTCCAAAACTCCAAAACTCCGAAACTCCAAAACTCCGAAACTCCAAAACTCCAAAACTCCAAAACTCCAAAACTCCAAAACTCCAAAACTCCAAAACTGCAAAACTCCAAAACTCCAAAACTCCAAAACTCCGAAACTCCGAAACTCCGAAACTCCAAAACTCCAAAACTCCAAAACTCCGAAACTCCAAAACTCCAAAACTCCAAAACTCCAAAACTCTAGAACTCCGAAACTCCAAAACTCCGAAACTCCAAAACTCCGAAACTCCAAAACTCCAAAACTCCAAAACTCCAAAACTCCAAAACTCCAAAACTCCAAAACTCCAAAACTCCAAAACTCCAAAACTCCAAAACTCCAAAACACCGAAACTCCGAAACTCCGAAACTCCGAAACTCCAAAACTCCAAAACTCCAAAGCTCCAAAACTCCGAAACTCCGAAACTCCAAAACTCCAAAACTCCGAAACTCCGAAACTCCAAAACTCCAAAACTCCAAAACTCCAAAACTCCGAAACTCCAAAACTCCGAAACTCCAAAACTCCAAAACTCCAAAACTCCAAAACTCCGAAACTCCAAAACTCCGAAACTCCAAAACTCCAAAACTCCAAAACTCCAAAACTCCAAAACTCCGAAACTCCGAAACTCCAAAACTCCAAAACTCCGAAACTCCAAAACTCCAAAACTCCGAAACTCCGAAACTCCAAAACTCCAAAACTCCGAAACTCCAAAACTCCAAAACTCCAAAACTGCAAAACTCCAAAACTGCAAAACTCCGAAACTCCAAAACTCCAAAACTCCAAAACTCCAAAACTCCGAAACTCCGAAACTCCAAAACTCCAAAACTCCGAAACTCCAAAACTCCAAAACTCCAAAACTCCGAAACTCCAAAACTCCAAAACTCCAAAACTCCGAAACTCCAAAACTCCAAAACTCCAAAACTCCAAAACTCTAGAACTCCGAAACTCCAAAACTCCAAAACTCCAAAACTCCGAAACTCCAAAACTCCGAAACTCCAAAACTCCAAAACTCCAAAACTCCAAAACTCCGAAACTCCAAAACTCCGAAACTCCAAAACTCCAAAACTCCAAAACTCCAAAACTCCAAAACTGCAAAACTCCAAAACTCCAAAACTCTAGAACTCCGAAACTCCAAAACTCTAGAACTCCGAAACTCCAAAACTCCAAAACTCCAAAACTCCGAAACTCCAAAACTCCGAAACTCCAAAACTCCAAAACTCCAAAACTCCAAAACTCCGAAACTCCAAAACTCCGAAACTCCAAAACTCCAAAACTCCAAAACTCCAAAACTGCAAAACTCCAAAACTCCAAAACTCCAAAACTCCGAAACTCCGAAACTCCGAAACTCCAAAACTCCAAAACTCCGAAACTCCGAAACTCAAAAACTCCAAAACTCCGAAACTCCGAAACTCCGAAACTCCGAAACTCCAAAACTCCAAAACTCCAAAACTCCAAAACTCCGAAACTCCGAAACTCCAAAACTCCAAAACTCTAGAACTCCGAAACTCCAAAACTCCAAAACTCCAAAACTCCAAAACTCCGAAACTCCAAAACTCCAAAACTCCGAAACTCCAAAACTCCGAAACTCCAAAACTCCAAACTCCAAAACTCCAAAACTCCGAAACTCCAAAACTCCGAAACTCCAAAACTCCAAAAATCCAAAACTCCAAAACTGCAAAACTCCAAAACTCCAAAACTCCAAAACTCCGAAACTCCGAAACTCCGAAACTCCAAAACTCCAAAACTCCGAAACTCCGAAACTCCAAAACTCCAAAACTCCGAAACTCCGAAACTCCGAAACTCCGAAACTCCAAAACTCCAAAACTCCAAAACTCCAAAACTCCGGAACTCCGAAACTCCAAAACTCCAAAACTCTAGAACTCCGAAACTCCAAAACTCCAAAACTCCAAAACTCCGAAACTCCAAAACTCCGAAACTCCAAAACTCCAAAACTCCAAAACTCCAAAACTCCGAAACTCCAAAACTCCGAAACTCCAAAACTCCAAAACTCCAAAACTCCAAAACTCCAAAACTGCAAAACTCCAAAACTCCAAAACTCCAAAACTCCGAAACTCCGAAACTCCGAAACTCCAAAACTCCAAAACTCCGAAACTCCGAAACTCCAAAACTCCAAAACTCCGAAACTCCAAAACTCCAAAACTCCAAAACTCCGAAACTCCAAAACTCCAAAACTCCAAAACTCCAAAACTCCAAAACTCCGAAACTCCAAAACTCCGAAACTCCAAAACTCCAAAACTCCAAAACTCCAAAACTCCGAAACTCCAAAACTCCAAAACTCCAAAACTCCAAAACTCCAAAACTGCAAAACTCCAAAACTCCGAAACTCCAAAACTCCAAAACTCCGAAACTCCGAAACTCCGAAACTCCAAAACTCCGAAACTCCGAAACTCCGAAACTCCAAAACTCCAAAACTCTAGAACTCCGAAACTCCAAAACTCTAGAACTCCTAAACTCCGAAACTCCAAAACTCCGAAACTCCAAAACTCCAAAACTCCAAAACTCCAAAACTCCGAAACTCCAAAACTCCGAAACTCCAAAACTCCAAAACTCCAAAACTCCAAAACTCCAAAACTGCAAAACTCCAAAACTCCAAAACTCCAAAACTCCGAAACTCCGAAACTCCGAAACTCCAAAACTCCAAAACTCCAAAACTCCGAAACTCCAAAACTCCAAAACTCTAGAACTCCGAAACTCCAAAACTCCGAAACTCCAAAACTCCGAAACTCCAAAACTCCAAAACTCCAAAACTCCAAAACTCCAAAACTCCAAAACTCCAAAACTCCAAAACTCCAAAACTCCAAAACTCCAAAACTCCAAAACTCCGAAACTCCGAAACTCCGAAACTCCAAAACTCCAAAACTCCGAAACTCCGAAACTCCAAAACTCCAAAACTCCGAAACTCCAAAACTCCAAAACTCCGAAACTCCAAAACTCCGAAACTCCAAAACTCCAAAACTCCAAAACTCCAAAACTCCAAAACTGCAAAACTCCAAAACTCCAAAACTCCAAAACTCCGAAACTCCGAAACTCCAAAACTCCAAAACTCCGAAACTACGAAACTCCAAAACTCCGAAACTCCGAAACTCCAAAACTCCAAAACTCCAAAACTCCAAAACTCCGAAACTCCAAAACTCCAAAACTCCAAAACTCCGAAACTCCAAAACTCCAAAACTCCAAAACTCCAAAACTCCAAAACTCCGAAACTCCAAAACTCCAAAACTCCAAAACTCCAAAACTCCAAAACTCCGAAACTCCAAAACTCCGAAACTCCGAAACTCCGAAACTCCAAAACTCCGAAACTCCGAAACTCCGAAACTCCGAAACTCCAAAACTCCGAAACTCCAAAACTCCGAAACTCCGAAACTCCGAAACTCCGAAACTCCAAAACTCCAAAACTCCGAAACTCCAAAACTCCGAAACTCCAAAACTCCAAAACTCCAAAACTCCAAAACTCCAAAACACCGAAACTCCGAAACTCCGAAACTCCGAAACTCCGAAACTCCAAAACTCCAAAACTCCAAAGCTCCAAAACTCCGAAACTCCGAAACTCCAAAACTCCAAAACTCCGAAACTCCGAAACTCCAAAACTCCAAAACTCCAAAACTCCAAAACTCCGAAACTCCAAAACTCCGAAACTCCAAAACTCCAAAACTCCAAAACTCCAAAACTCCGAAACTCCAAAACTCCGAAACTCCAAAATTCCAAAACTCCAAAACTCCAAAACTCCAAAACTCCAAAACTCCGAAACTCCGAAACTCCAAAACTCCAAAACTCCGAAACTCCAAAACTCCAAAACTCCGAAACTCCGAAACTCCAAAACTCCAAAACTCCGAAACTCCAAAACTCCAAAACTCCAAAACTGCAAAACTCCAAAACTGCAAAACTCCGAAACTCCAAAACTCCAAAACTCCAAAACTCCAAAACTCCGAAACTCCGAAACTCCAAAACTCCAAAACTCCGAAACTCCAAAACTCCAAAACTCCAAAACTCCAAAACTCCGAAACTCCAAAACTCCAAAACTCCAAAACTCCGAAACTCCAAAACTCCAAAACTCCAAAACTCCAAAACTCTAGAACTCCGAAACTCCAAAACTCCAAAACTCCAAAACTCCGAAACTCCAAAACTCCGAAACTCCAAAACTCCAAAACTCCAAAACTCCAAAACTCCGAAACTCCAAAACTCCGAAACTCCAAAACTCCAAAACTCCAAAACTCCAAAACTGCAAAACTCCAAAACTCTAGAACTCCGAAACTCCAAAACTCCAAAACTCCAAAACTCCGAAACTCCAAAACTCCGAAACTCCAAAACTCCAAAACTCCGAAACTCCAAAACTCCGAAACTCCAAAACTCCAAAACTCCAAAACTCCAAAACTCCAAAACTCCAAAACTCCAAAACTGCAAAACTCCAAAACTCCAAAACTCCAAAACTCCGAAACTCCGAAACTCCGAAACTCCAAAACTCCAAAACTCCAAAACTCCGAAACTCCAAAACTCCAAAACTCCAAAACTCCAAAACTCTAGAACTCCGAAACTCCAAAACTCCGAAACTCCAAAACTCCGAAACTCCAAAACTCCAAAACTCCAAAACTCCAAAACTCCAAAACTCCAAAACTCCAAAACTCCAAAACTCCAAAACTCCAAAACACCGAAACTCCGAAACTCCGAAACTCCGAAACTCCGAAACTCCAAAACTCCAAAACTCCAAAGCTCCAAAACTCCGAAACTCCGAAACTCCAAAACTCCAAAACTCCGAAACTCCGAAACTCCAAAACTCCAAAACTCCAAAACTCCAAAACTCCGAAACTCCAAAACTCCGAAACTCCAAAACTCCAAAACTCCAAAACTCCAAAACTCCGAAACTCCAAAACTCCGAAACTCCAAAACTCCAAAACTCCAAAACTCCAAAACTCCAAAACTCCGAAACTCCGAAACTCCAAAACTCCAAAACTCCGAAACTCCAAAACTCCAAAACTCCGAAACTCCGAAACTCCAAAACTCCAAAACTCCGAAACTCCAAAACTCCAAAACTCCAAAACTGCAAAACTCCAAAACTGCAAAACTCCGAAACTCCAAAACTCCAAAACTCCAAAACTCCAAAACTCCGAAACTCCGAAACTCCAAAACTCCAAAACTCCGAAACTCCAAAACTCCAAAACTCCAAAACTCCGAAACTCCAAAACTCCAAAACTCCAAAACTCCGAAACTCCAAAACTCCAAAACTCCAAAACTCCAAAACTCTAGAACTCCGAAACTCCAAAACTCCAAAACTCCAAAACTCCGAAACTCCAAAACTCCGAAACTCCAAAACTCCAAAACTCCAAAACTCCAAAACTCCGAAACTCCAAAACTCCGAAACTCCAAAACTCCAAAACTCCAAAACTCCAAAACTCCAAAACTGCAAAACTCCAAAACTCCAAAACTCTAGAACTCCGAAACTCCAAAACTCTAGAACTCCGAAACTCCAAAACTCCAAAACTCCAAAACTCCGAAACTCCAAAACTCCGAAACTCCAAAACTCCAAAACTCCAAAACTCCAAAACTCCGAAACTCCAAAACTCCGAAACTCCAAAACTCCAAAACTCCAAAACTCCAAAACTGCAAAACTCCAAAACTCCAAAACTCCAAAACTCCGAAACTCCGAAACTCCGAAACTCCAAAACTCCAAAACTCCGAAACTCCGAAACTCCAAAACTCCAAAACTCCGAAACTCCGAAACTCCGAAACTCCGAAACTCCAAAACTCCAAAACTCCAAAACTCCAAAACTCCGAAACTCCGAAACTCCAAAACTCCAAAACTCTAGAACTCCGAAACTCCAAAACTCCAAAACTCCAAAACTCCAAAACTCCGAAACTCCAAAACTCCAAAACTCCGAAACTCCAAAACTCCGAAACTCCAAAACTCCAAACTCCAAAACTCCAAAACTCCGAAACTCCAAAACTCCGAAACTCCAAAACTCCAAAACTCCAAAA
Organism: Amblyomma mixtum; assembly: GCF_055824585.1. NCBI lineage: Eukaryota > Metazoa > Arthropoda > Arachnida > Ixodida > Ixodidae > Amblyomma > Amblyomma mixtum. The sequence continues at coordinate 5,282,121 of NW_028317651.1, read as the reverse complement.
CTCCAAAACTGCAAAACTCCAAAACTCCAAAACTCCAAAACTCCGAAACTCCGAAACTCCGAAACTCCAAAACTCCAAAACTCCGAAACTCCGAAACTCCAAAACTCCAAAACTCCGAAACTCCGAAACTCCGAAACTCCGAAACTCCAAAACTCCAAAACTCCAAAACTCCAAAACTCCGGAACTCCGAAACTCCAAAACTCCAAAACTCTAGAACTCCGAAACTCCAAAACTCCAAAACTCCAAAACTCCGAAACTCCAAAACTCCGAAACTCCAAAACTCCAAAACTCCAAAACTCCAAAACTCCGAAACTCCAAAACTCCGAAACTCCAAAACTCCAAAACTCCAAAACTCCAAAACTCCAAAACTGCAAAACTCCAAAACTCCAAAACTCCAAAACTCCGAAACTCCGAAACTCCGAAACTCCAAAACTCCAAAACTCCGAAACTCCGAAACTCCAAAACTCCAAAACTCCGAAACTCCAAAACTCCAAAACTCCAAAACTCCGAAACTCCAAAACTCCAAAACTCCAAAACTCCAAAACTCCGAAACTCCAAAACTCCGAAACTCCAAAACTCCAAAACTCCAAAACTCCAAAACTCCGAAACTCCAAAACTCCAAAACTCCAAAACTCCAAAACTCCAAAACTCCAAAACTGCAAAACTCCAAAACTCCGAAACTCCAAAACTCCAAAACTCCGAAACTCCGAAACTCCGAAACTCCAAAACTCCGAAACTCCGAAACTCCGAAACTCCAAAACTCCAAAACTCTAGAACTCCGAAACTCCAAAACTCTAGAACTCCAAAACTCCGAAACTCCAAAACTCCGAAACTCCAAAACTCCAAAACTCCAAAACTCCAAAACTCCGAAACTCCAAAACTCCGAAACTCCAAAACTCCAAAACTCCAAAACTCCAAAACTCCAAAACTGCAAAACTCCAAAACTCCAAAACTCCAAAACTCCGAAACTCCGAAACTCCGAAACTCCAAAACTCCAAAACTCCAAAACTCCGAAACTCCAAAACTCCAAAACTCTAGAACTCCGAAACTCCAAAACTCCGAAACTCCAAAACTCCGAAACTCCAAAACTCCAAAACTCCAAAACTCCAAAACTCCAAAACTCCAAAACTCCAAAACTCCAAAACTCCAAAACTCCAAAACTCCAAAACTCCAAAACTCCAAAACTCCGAAACTCCGAAACTCCAAAACTCCAAAACTCCGAAACTCCGAAACTCCAAAACTCCAAAACTCCGAAACTCCAAAACTCCAAAACTCCGAAACTCCAAAACTCCGAAACTCCAAAACTCCAAAACTCCAAAACTCCAAAACTGCAAAACTCCAAAACTCCAAAACTCCAAAACTCCGAAACTCCGAAACTCCAAAACTCCAAAACTCCGAAACTCCGAAACTCCAAAACTCCGAAACTCCGAAACTCCAAAACTCCAAAACTCCAAAACTCCAAAACTCCGAAACTCCAAAACTCCAAAACTCCAAAACTCCGAAACTCCAAAACTCCAAAACTCCAAAACTCCAAAACTCCAAAACTCCAAAACTCCGAAACTCCAAAACTCCAAAACTCCAAAACTCCAAAACTCCGAAACTCCAAAACTCCGAAACTCCGAAACTCCAAAACTCCAAAACTCCAAAACTCCGAAACTCCGAAACTCCAAAACTCCAAAACTCTAGAACTCCGAAACTCCAAAACTCTAGAACTCCGAAACTCCAAAACTCCAAAACTCCAAAACTCCAAAACTCCGAAACTCCGAAACTCCAAAACTCCAAAACTCTAGAACTCCGAAACTCCAAAACTCCAAAACTCCAAAACTCCGAAACTCCAAAACTCCGAAACTCCAAAACTCCAAAACTCCGAAACTCCAAAACTCCGAAACTCCAAAACTCCAAAACTCCAAAACTCCAAAACTCCAAAACTCCAAAACTCCAAAACTGCAAAACTCCAAAACTCCAAAACTCCAAAACTCCGAAACTCCGAAACTCCGAAACTCCAAAACTCCAAAACTCCAAAACTCCGAAACTCCAAAACTCCAAAACTCCAAAACTCCAAAACTCTAGAACTCCGAAACTCCAAAACTCCGAAACTCCAAAACTCCGAAACTCCAAAACTCCAAAACTCCAAAACTCCAAAACTCCAAAACTCCAAAACTCCAAAACTCCAAAACTCCAAAACTCCAAAACTCCAAAACTCCAAAACACCGAAACTCCGAAACTCCGAAACTCCGAAACTCCAAAACTCCAAAACTCCAAAGCTCCAAAACTCCGAAACTCCGAAACTCCAAAACTCCAAAACTCCGAAACTCCGAAACTCCAAAACTCCAAAACTCCAAAACTCCAAAACTCCGAAACTCCAAAACTCCGAAACTCCAAAACTCCAAAACTCCAAAACTCCAAAACTCCGAAACTCCAAAACTCCGAAACTCCAAAACTCCAAAACTCCAAAACTCCAAAACTCCAAAACTCCGAAACTCCGAAACTCCAAAACTCCAAAACTCCGAAACTCCAAAACTCCAAAACTCCGAAACTCCGAAACTCCAAAACTCCAAAACTCCGAAACTCCAAAACTCCAAAACTCCAAAACTGCAAAACTCCAAAACTGCAAAACTCCGAAACTCCAAAACTCCAAAACTCCAAAACTCCAAAACTCCGAAACTCCGAAACTCCAAAACTCCAAAACTCCGAAACTCCAAAACTCCAAAACTCCAAAACTCCGAAACTCCAAAACTCCAAAACTCCAAAACTCCGAAACTCCAAAACTCCAAAACTCCAAAACTCCAAAACTCTAGAACTCCGAAACTCCAAAACTCCAAAACTCCAAAACTCCGAAACTCCAAAACTCCGAAACTCCAAAACTCCAAAACTCCAAAACTCCAAAACTCCGAAACTCCAAAACTCCGAAACTCCAAAACTCCAAAACTCCAAAACTCCAAAACTCCAAAACTGCAAAACTCCAAAACTCCAAAACTCTAGAACTCCGAAACTCCAAAACTCTAGAACTCCGAAACTCCAAAACTCCAAAACTCCAAAACTCCGAAACTCCAAAACTCCGAAACTCCAAAACTCCAAAACTCCAAAACTCCAAAACTCCGAAACTCCAAAACTCCGAAACTCCAAAACTCCAAAACTCCAAAACTCCAAAACTGCAAAACTCCAAAACTCCAAAACTCCAAAACTCCGAAACTCCGAAACTCCGAAACTCCAAAACTCCAAAACTCCGAAACTCCGAAACTCAAAAACTCCAAAACTCCGAAACTCCGAAACTCCGAAACTCCGAAACTCCAAAACTCCAAAACTCCAAAACTCCAAAACTCCGAAACTCCGAAACTCCAAAACTCCAAAACTCTAGAACTCCGAAACTCCAAAACTCCAAAACTCCAAAACTCCAAAACTCCGAAACTCCAAAACTCCAAAACTCCGAAACTCCAAAACTCCGAAACTCCAAAACTCCAAACTCCAAAACTCCAAAACTCCGAAACTCCAAAACTCCGAAACTCCAAAACTCCAAAAATCCAAAACTCCAAAACTGCAAAACTCCAAAACTCCAAAACTCCAAAACTCCGAAACTCCGAAACTCCGAAACTCCAAAACTCCAAAACTCCGAAACTCCGAAACTCCAAAACTCCAAAACTCCGAAACTCCGAAACTCCGAAACTCCGAAACTCCAAAACTCCAAAACTCCAAAACTCCAAAACTCCGGAACTCCGAAACTCCAAAACTCCAAAACTCTAGAACTCCGAAACTCCAAAACTCCAAAACTCCAAAACTCCGAAACTCCAAAACTCCGAAACTCCAAAACTCCAAAACTCCAAAACTCCAAAACTCCGAAACTCCAAAACTCCGAAACTCCAAAACTCCAAAACTCCAAAACTCCAAAACTCCAAAACTGCAAAACTCCAAAACTCCAAAACTCCAAAACTCCGAAACTCCGAAACTCCGAAACTCCAAAACTCCAAAACTCCGAAACTCCGAAACTCCAAAACTCCAAAACTCCGAAACTCCAAAACTCCAAAACTCCAAAACTCCGAAACTCCAAAACTCCAAAACTCCAAAACTCCAAAACTCCAAAACTCCGAAACTCCAAAACTCCGAAACTCCAAAACTCCAAAACTCCAAAACTCCAAAACTCCGAAACTCCAAAACTCCAAAACTCCAAAACTCCAAAACTCCAAAACTGCAAAACTCCAAAACTCCGAAACTCCAAAACTCCAAAACTCCGAAACTCCGAAACTCCGAAACTCCAAAACTCCGAAACTCCGAAACTCCGAAACTCCAAAACTCCAAAACTCTAGAACTCCGAAACTCCAAAACTCTAGAACTCCTAAACTCCGAAACTCCAAAACTCCGAAACTCCAAAACTCCAAAACTCCAAAACTCCAAAACTCCGAAACTCCAAAACTCCGAAACTCCAAAACTCCAAAACTCCAAAACTCCAAAACTCCAAAACTGCAAAACTCCAAAACTCCAAAACTCCAAAACTCCGAAACTCCGAAACTCCGAAACTCCAAAACTCCAAAACTCCAAAACTCCGAAACTCCAAAACTCCAAAACTCTAGAACTCCGAAACTCCAAAACTCCGAAACTCCAAAACTCCGAAACTCCAAAACTCCAAAACTCCAAAACTCCAAAACTCCAAAACTCCAAAACTCCAAAACTCCAAAACTCCAAAACTCCAAAACTCCAAAACTCCAAAACTCCGAAACTCCGAAACTCCGAAACTCCAAAACTCCAAAACTCCGAAACTCCGAAACTCCAAAACTCCAAAACTCCGAAACTCCAAAACTCCAAAACTCCGAAACTCCAAAACTCCGAAACTCCAAAACTCCAAAACTCCAAAACTCCAAAACTCCAAAACTGCAAAACTCCAAAACTCCAAAACTCCAAAACTCCGAAACTCCGAAACTCCAAAACTCCAAAACTCCGAAACTACGAAACTCCAAAACTCCGAAACTCCGAAACTCCAAAACTCCAAAACTCCAAAACTCCAAAACTCCGAAACTCCAAAACTCCAAAACTCCAAAACTCCGAAACTCCAAAACTCCAAAACTCCAAAACTCCAAAACTCCAAAACTCCGAAACTCCAAAACTCCAAAACTCCAAAACTCCAAAACTCCAAAACTCCGAAACTCCAAAACTCCGAAACTCCGAAACTCCGAAACTCCAAAACTCCGAAACTCCGAAACTCCGAAACTCCGAAACTCCAAAACTCCGAAACTCCAAAACTCCGAAACTCCGAAACTCCGAAACTCCGAAACTCCAAAACTCCAAAACTCCGAAACTCCAAAACTCCGAAACTCCAAAACTCCAAAACTCCAAAACTCCAAAACTCCAAAACACCGAAACTCCGAAACTCCGAAACTCCGAAACTCCGAAACTCCAAAACTCCAAAACTCCAAAGCTCCAAAACTCCGAAACTCCGAAACTCCAAAACTCCAAAACTCCGAAACTCCGAAACTCCAAAACTCCAAAACTCCAAAACTCCAAAACTCCGAAACTCCAAAACTCCGAAACTCCAAAACTCCAAAACTCCAAAACTCCAAAACTCCGAAACTCCAAAACTCCGAAACTCCAAAATTCCAAAACTCCAAAACTCCAAAACTCCAAAACTCCAAAACTCCGAAACTCCGAAACTCCAAAACTCCAAAACTCCGAAACTCCAAAACTCCAAAACTCCGAAACTCCGAAACTCCAAAACTCCAAAACTCCGAAACTCCAAAACTCCAAAACTCCAAAACTGCAAAACTCCAAAACTGCAAAACTCCGAAACTCCAAAACTCCAAAACTCCAAAACTCCAAAACTCCGAAACTCCGAAACTCCAAAACTCCAAAACTCCGAAACTCCAAAACTCCAAAACTCCAAAACTCCAAAACTCCGAAACTCCAAAACTCCAAAACTCCAAAACTCCGAAACTCCAAAACTCCAAAACTCCAAAACTCCAAAACTCTAGAACTCCGAAACTCCAAAACTCCAAAACTCCAAAACTCCGAAACTCCAAAACTCCGAAACTCCAAAACTCCAAAACTCCAAAACTCCAAAACTCCGAAACTCCAAAACTCCGAAACTCCAAAACTCCAAAACTCCAAAACTCCAAAACTGCAAAACTCCAAAACTCTAGAACTCCGAAACTCCAAAACTCCAAAACTCCAAAACTCCGAAACTCCAAAACTCCGAAACTCCAAAACTCCAAAACTCCGAAACTCCAAAACTCCGAAACTCCAAAACTCCAAAACTCCAAAACTCCAAAACTCCAAAACTCCAAAACTCCAAAACTGCAAAACTCCAAAACTCCAAAACTCCAAAACTCCGAAACTCCGAAACTCCGAAACTCCAAAACTCCAAAACTCCAAAACTCCGAAACTCCAAAACTCCAAAACTCCAAAACTCCAAAACTCTAGAACTCCGAAACTCCAAAACTCCGAAACTCCAAAACTCCGAAACTCCAAAACTCCAAAACTCCAAAACTCCAAAACTCCAAAACTCCAAAACTCCAAAACTCCAAAACTCCAAAACTCCAAAACACCGAAACTCCGAAACTCCGAAACTCCGAAACTCCGAAACTCCAAAACTCCAAAACTCCAAAGCTCCAAAACTCCGAAACTCCGAAACTCCAAAACTCCAAAACTCCGAAACTCCGAAACTCCAAAACTCCAAAACTCCAAAACTCCAAAACTCCGAAACTCCAAAACTCCGAAACTCCAAAACTCCAAAACTCCAAAACTCCAAAACTCCGAAACTCCAAAACTCCGAAACTCCAAAACTCCAAAACTCCAAAACTCCAAAACTCCAAAACTCCGAAACTCCGAAACTCCAAAACTCCAAAACTCCGAAACTCCAAAACTCCAAAACTCCGAAACTCCGAAACTCCAAAACTCCAAAACTCCGAAACTCCAAAACTCCAAAACTCCAAAACTGCAAAACTCCAAAACTGCAAAACTCCGAAACTCCAAAACTCCAAAACTCCAAAACTCCAAAACTCCGAAACTCCGAAACTCCAAAACTCCAAAACTCCGAAACTCCAAAACTCCAAAACTCCAAAACTCCGAAACTCCAAAACTCCAAAACTCCAAAACTCCGAAACTCCAAAACTCCAAAACTCCAAAACTCCAAAACTCTAGAACTCCGAAACTCCAAAACTCCAAAACTCCAAAACTCCGAAACTCCAAAACTCCGAAACTCCAAAACTCCAAAACTCCAAAACTCCAAAACTCCGAAACTCCAAAACTCCGAAACTCCAAAACTCCAAAACTCCAAAACTCCAAAACTCCAAAACTGCAAAACTCCAAAACTCCAAAACTCTAGAACTCCGAAACTCCAAAACTCTAGAACTCCGAAACTCCAAAACTCCAAAACTCCAAAACTCCGAAACTCCAAAACTCCGAAACTCCAAAACTCCAAAACTCCAAAACTCCAAAACTCCGAAACTCCAAAACTCCGAAACTCCAAAACTCCAAAACTCCAAAACTCCAAAACTGCAAAACTCCAAAACTCCAAAACTCCAAAACTCCGAAACTCCGAAACTCCGAAACTCCAAAACTCCAAAACTCCGAAACTCCGAAACTCCAAAACTCCAAAACTCCGAAACTCCGAAACTCCGAAACTCCGAAACTCCAAAACTCCAAAACTCCAAAACTCCAAAACTCCGAAACTCCGAAACTCCAAAACTCCAAAACTCTAGAACTCCGAAACTCCAAAACTCCAAAACTCCAAAACTCCAAAACTCCGAAACTCCAAAACTCCAAAACTCCGAAACTCCAAAACTCCGAAACTCCAAAACTCCAAACTCCAAAACTCCAAAACTCCGAAACTCCAAAACTCCGAAACTCCAAAACTCCAAAACTCCAAAACTCCAAAACTGCAAAACTCCAAAACTCCAAAACTCCAAAACTCCGAAACTCCGAAACTCCGAAACTCCAAAACTCCAAAACTCCGAAACTCCGAAACTCCAAAACTCCAAAACTCCGAAACTCCGAAACTCCGAAACTCCGAAACTCCAAAACTCCAAAACTCCAAAACTCCAAAACTCCGGAACTCCGAAACTCCAAAACTCCAAAACTCTAGAACTCCGAAACTCCAAAACTCCAAAACTCCAAAACTCCGAAACTCCAAAACTCCGAAACTCCAAAACTCCAAAACTCCAAAACTCCAAAACTCCGAAACTCCAAAACTCCGAAACTCCAAAACTCCAAAACTCCAAAACTCCAAAACTCCAAAACTGCAAAACTCCAAAACTCCAAAACTCCAAAACTCCGAAACTCCGAAACTCCGAAACTCCAAAACTCCAAAACTCCGAAACTCCGAAACTCCAAAACTCCAAAACTCCGAAACTCCAAAACTCCAAAACTCCAAAACTCCGAAACTCCAAAACTCCAAAACTCCAAAACTCCAAAACTCCGAAACTCCAAAACTCCGAAACTCCAAAACTCCAAAACTCCAAAACTCCAAAACTCCGAAACTCCAAAACTCCAAAACTCCAAAACTCCAAAACTCCAAAACTCCAAAACTGCAAAACTCCAAAACTCCGAAACTCCAAAACTCCAAAACTCCGAAACTCCGAAACTCCGAAACTCCAAAACTCCGAAACTCCGAAACTCCGAAACTCCAAAACTCCAAAACTCTAGAACTCCGAAACTCCAAAACTCTAGAACTCCAAAACTCCGAAACTCCAAAACTCCGAAACTCCAAAACTCCAAAACTCCAAAACTCCAAAACTCCGAAACTCCAAAACTCCGAAACTCCAAAACTCCAAAACTCCAAAACTCCAAAACTCCAAAACTGCAAAACTCCAAAACTCCAAAACTCCAAAACTCCGAAACTCCGAAACTCCGAAACTCCAAAACTCCAAAACTCCAAAACTCCGAAACTCCAAAACTCCAAAACTCTAGAACTCCGAAACTCCAAAACTCCGAAACTCCAAAACTCCGAAACTCCAAAACTCCAAAACTCCAAAACTCCAAAACTCCAAAACTCCAAAACTCCAAAACTCCAAAACTCCAAAACTCCAAAACTCCAAAACTCCAAAACTCCAAAACTCCGAAACTCCGAAACTCCGAAACTCCAAAACTCCAAAACTCCGAAACTCCGAAACTCCAAAACTCCAAAACTCCGAAACTCCAAAACTCCAAAACTCCGAAACTCCAAAACTCCGAAACTCCAAAACTCCAAAACTCCAAAACTCCAAAACTCCAAAACTGCAAAACTCCAAAACTCCAAAACTCCAAAACTCCGAAACTCCGAAACTCCAAAACTCCAAAACTCCGAAACTACGAAACTCCAAAACTCCGAAACTCCGAAACTCCAAAACTCCAAAACTCCAAAACTCCAAAACTCCGAAACTCCAAAACTCCAAAACTCCAAAACTCCGAAACTCCAAAACTCCAAAACTCCAAAACTCCAAAACTCCAAAACTCCAAAACTCCGAAACTCCAAAACTCCAAAACTCCAAAACTCCAAAACTCCAAAACTCCGAAACTCCAAAACTCCGAAACTCCGAAACTCCGAAACTCCAAAACTCCGAAACTCCGAAACTCCGAAACTCCGAAACTCCAAAACTCCGAAACTCCAAAACTCCGAAACTCCGAAACTCCGAAACTCCGAAACTCCAAAACTCCAAAACTCCGAAACTCCAAAACTCCGAAACTCCAAAACTCCAAAACTCCAAAACTCCAAAACTCCAAAACACCGAAACTCCGAAACTCCGAAACTCCGAAACTCCGAAACTCCAAAACTCCAAAACTCCAAAGCTCCAAAACTCCGAAACTCCGAAACTCCAAAACTCCAAAACTCCGAAACTCCGAAACTCCAAAACTCCAAAACTCCAAAACTCCAAAACTCCGAAACTCCAAAACTCCGAAACTCCAAAACTCCAAAACTCCAAAACTCCAAAACTCCGAAACTCCAAAACTCCGAAACTCCAAAATTCCAAAACTCCAAAACTCCAAAACTCCAAAACTCCAAAACTCCAAAACTCCGAAACTCCGAAACTCCAAAACTCCAAAACTCCGAAACTCCAAAACTCCAAAACTCCGAAACTCCGAAACTCCAAAACTCCAAAACTCCGAAACTCCAAAACTCCAAAACTCCAAAACTGCAAAACTCCAAAACTGCAAAACTCCGAAACTCCAAAACTCCAAAACTCCAAAACTCCAAAACTCCGAAACTCCGAAACTCCAAAACTCCAAAACTCCGAAACTCCAAAACTCCAAAACTCCAAAACTCCAAAACTCCGAAACTCCAAAACTCCAAAACTCCAAAACTCCGAAACTCCAAAACTCCAAAACTCCAAAACTCCAAAACTCTAGAACTCCGAAACTCCAAAACTCCAAAACTCCAAAACTCCGAAACTCCAAAACTCCGAAACTCCAAAACTCCAAAACTCCAAAACTCCAAAACTCCGAAACTCCAAAACTCCGAAACTCCAAAACTCCAAAACTCCAAAACTCCAAAACTGCAAAACTCCAAAACTCCAAAACTCTAGAACTCCGAAACTCCAAAACTCTAGAACTCCGAAACTCCAAAACTCCAAAACTCCAAAACTCCGAAACTCCAAAACTCCGAAACTCCAAAACTCCAAAACTCCAAAACTCCAAAACTCCGAAACTCCAAAACTCCGAAACTCCAAAACTCCAAAACTCCAAAACTCCAAAACTCCAAAACTGCAAAACTCCAAAACTCCAAAACTCCAAAACTCCGAAACTCCGAAACTCCGAAACTCCGAAACTCCAAAACTCCAAAACTCCGAAACTCCGAAACTCCAAAACTCCAAAACTCCGAAACTCCGAAACTCCGAAACTCCGAAACTCCAAAACTCCAAAACTCCAAAACTCCAAAACTCCGAAACTCCGAAACTCCAAAACTCCAAAACTCTAGAACTCCGAAACTCCAAAACTCCAAAACTCCAAAACTCCGAAACTCCAAAACTCCGAAACTCCAAAACTCCAAAACTCCAAAACTCCGAAACTCCAAAACTCCGAAACTCCAAAACTCCAAAACTCCAAAACTCCAAAACTCCAAAACTGCAAAACTCCAAAACTCCAAAACTCCGAAACTCCGAAACTCCGAAACTCCAAAACTCCAAAACTCCGAAACTCCGAAACTCCAAAACTCCAAAACTCTAGAACTCCGAAACTCCAAAACTCCAAAACTCCAAAACTCCGAAACTCCAAAACTCCGAAACTCCAAAACTCCCAAACTCCAAAACTCCAAAACTCCAAAACTCCAAAACTCCAAAACTCCAAAACTCCAAAACTCCAAAACTCCAAAACTCCGAAACTCCGAAACTCCAAAACTCCGAAACTCCAAAACTCCGAAACTCCAAAACTCCAAAACTCCAAAGCTCCAAAACTCCAAAACTGCAAAACTGCAAAACTCCAAAACTCCAAAACTCCGAAACTCCGAAACTCCAAAACTCCAAAACTCCGAAACTCCGAAACTCCAAAACTCCGAAACTCCGAAACTCCAAAACTCCAAAACTCCAAAACTCCAAAACTCCGAAACTCCAAAACTCCAAAACTCCAAAACTCCAAAACTCCAAAACTCCAAAACTCCAAAACTCCAAAACTCCAAAACTGCAAAACTCCAAAACTCCGAAACTCCAAAACTCCAAAACTCCGAAACTCCGAAACTCCGAAACTCCAAAACTCCGAAACTCCGAAACTCCGAAACTCCAAAACTCCGAAACTCCAAAACTCCGAAACTCCGAAACTCCAAAACTCCAAAACTCCAAAACTCCGAAACTCCGAAACTCCAAAACTCCAAAACTCTAGAACTCCGAAACTCCAAAACTCTAGAACTCCGAAACTCCAAAACTCCAAAACTCCAAAACTCCAAAACTCCGAAACTCCGAAACTCCAAAACTCCAAAACTCTAGAACTCCGAAACTCCAAAACTCCAAAACTCCAAAACTCCGAAACTCCAAAACTCCGAAACTCCAAAACTCCAAAACTCCGAAACTCCAAAACTCCGAAACTCCAAAACTCCAAAACTCCAAAACTCCAAAACTCCAAAACTCCAAAACTCCAAAACTGCAAAACTCCAAAACTCCAAAACTCCAAAACTCCGAAACTCCGAAACTCCGAAACTCCAAAACTCCAAAACTCCAAAACTCCGAAACTCCAAAACTCCAAAACTCCAAAACTCCAAAACTCTAGAACTCCGAAACTCCAAAACTCCGAAACTCCAAAACTCCGAAACTCCAAAACTCCAAAACTCCAAAACTCCAAAACTCCAAAACTCCAAAACTCCAAAACTCCAAAACTCCAAAACTCCAAAACACCGAAACTCCGAAACTCCGAAACTCCGAAACTCCGAAACTCCAAAACTCCAAAACTCCAAAGCTCCAAAACTCCGAAACTCCGAAACTCCAAAACTCCAAAACTCCGAAACTCCGAAACTCCAAAACTCCAAAACTCCAAAACTCCAAAACTCCGAAACTCCAAAACTCCGAAACTCCAAAACTCCAAAACTCCAAAACTCCAAAACTCCGAAACTCCAAAACTCCGAAACTCCAAAACTCCAAAACTCCAAAACTCCAAAACTCCAAAACTCCGAAACTCCGAAACTCCAAAACTCCAAAACTCCGAAACTCCAAAACTCCAAAACTCCGAAACTCCGAAACTCCAAAACTCCAAAACTCCGAAACTCCAAAACTCCAAAACTCCAAAACTGCAAAACTCCAAAACTGCAAAACTCCGAAACTCCAAAACTCCAAAACTCCAAAACTCCAAAACTCCGAAACTCCGAAACTCCAAAACTCCAAAACTCCGAAACTCCAAAACTCCAAAACTCCAAAACTCCGAAACTCCAAAACTCCAAAACTCCAAAACTCCAAAACTCCGAAACTCCAAAACTCCAAAACTCCAAAACTCCAAAACTCTAGAACTCCGAAACTCCAAAACTCCAAAACTCCAAAACTCCGAAACTCCAAAACTCCGAAACTCCAAAACTCCAAAACTCCAAAACTCCAAAACTCCGAAACTCCAAAACTCCGAAACTCCAAAACTCCAAAACTCCAAAACTCCAAAACTCCAAAACTGCAAAACTCCAAAACTCCAAAACTCTAGAACTCCGAAACTCCAAAACTCTAGAACTCCGAAACTCCAAAACTCCAAAACTCCAAAACTCCGAAACTCCAAAACTCCGAAACTCCAAAACTCCAAAACTCCAAAACTCCAAAACTCCGAAACTCCAAAACTCCGAAACTCCAAAACTCCAAAACTCCAAAACTCCAAAACTCCAAAACTGCAAAACTCCAAAACTCCAAAACTCCAAAACTCCGAAACTCCGAAACTCCGAAACTCCAAAACTCCAAAACTCCGAAACTCCGAAACTCCAAAACTCCAAAACTCCGAAACTCCGAAACTCCGAAACTCCGAAACTCCAAAACTCCAAAACTCCAAAACTCCAAAACTCCGAAACTCCGAAACTCCAAAACTCCAAAACTCCAAAACTCCCAAACTCCAAAACTCCAAAACTCCAAAACTCCAAAACTCCAAAACTCCAAAACTCCAAAACTCCAAAACTCCAAAACTCCGAAACTCCGAAACTCCAAAACTCCGAAACTCCAAAACTCCGAAACTCCAAAACTCCAAAACTCCAAAGCTCCAAAACTCCAAAACTGCAAAACTGCAAAACTCCAAAACTCCAAAACTCCAAAACTCCGAAACTCCGAAACTCCGAAACTCCGAAACTCCAAAACTCCAAAACTCCGAAACTCCGAAACTCCAAAACTCCAAAACTCCGAAACTCCGAAACTCCGAAACTCCGAAACTCCAAAACTCCAAAACTCCAAAACTCCAAAACTCCGAAACTCCGAAACTCCAAAACTCCAAAACTCTAGAACTCCGAAACTCCAAAACTCCAAAACTCCAAAACTCCGAAACTCCAAAACTCTAGAACTCCGAAACTCCAAAACTCCAAAACTCCAAAACTCCGAAACTCCAAAACTCCGAAACTCCAAAACTCCAAAACTCCAAAACTCCAAAACTCCGAAACTCCAAAACTCCGAAACTCCAAAACTCCAAAACTCCAAAACTCCAAAACTCCAAAACTGCAAAACTCCAAAACTCCAAAACTCCAAAACTCCGAAACTCCGAAACTCCGAAACTCCAAAACTCCAAAACTCCGAAACTCCGAAACTCCAAAACTCCAAAACTCCGAAACTCCGAAACTCCGAAACTCCGAAACTCCAAAACTCCAAAACTCCAAAACTCCAAAACTCCGAAACTCCGAAACTCCAAAACTCCAAAACTCTAGAACTCCGAAACTCCGAAACTCCAAAACTCCAAAACTCCGAAACTCCGAAACTCCAAAACTCCAAAACTCCGAAACTCCAAAACTCCAAAACTCCAAAACTCCAAAACTCCGAAACTCCAAAACTCCAAAACTCTAGAACTCCGAAACTCCAAAACTCCAAAACTCCAAAACTCCGAAACTCCAAAACTCCAAAACTCCGAAACTCCAAAACTCCGAAACTCCAAAACTCCAAACTCCAAAACTCCAAAACTCCGAAACTCCAAAACTCCGAAACTCCAAAACTCCAAAACTCCAAAACTCCAAAACTCCAAAACTGCAAAACTCCAAAACTCCAAAACTCCAAAACTCCGAAACTCCGAAACTCCGAAACTCCAAAACTCCAAAACTCCGAAACTCCGAAACTCCAAAACTCCAAAACTCCGAAACTCCGAAACTCCGAAACTCCGAAACTCCAAAACTCCAAAACTCCAAAACTCCAAAACTCCGGAACTCCGAAACTCCAAAACTCCAAAACTCTAGAACTCCGAAACTCCAAAACTCCAAAACTCCAAAACTCCGAAACTCCAAAACTCCGAAACTCCAAAACTCCAAAACTCCAAAACTCCAAAACTCCGAAACTCCAAAACTCCGAAACTCCAAAACTCCAAAACTCCAAAACTCCAAAACTCCAAAACTGCAAAACTCCAAAACTCCAAAACTCCAAAACTCCGAAACTCCGAAACTCCGAAACTCCAAAACTCCAATACTCCGAAACTCCGAAACTCCAAAACTCCAAAACTCCGAAACTCCAAAACTCCAAAACTCCAAAACTCCGAAACTCCAAAACTCCAAAACTCCAAAACTCCAAAACTCCAAAACTCCGAAACTCCAAAACTCCGAAACTCCAAAACTCCAAAACTCCAAAACTCCAAAACTCCGAAACTCCAAAACTCCAAAACTCCAAAACTCCAAAACTCCAAAACTCCAAAACTGCAAAAC